>NC_056748.1:973624516-973737016 GCF_019279795.1 Protopterus annectens | reverse complement strand
GCCACATACTACTCACTAGTTAGTGACATACATCTGTACAGCATCCCACTGCTTTGTCCGACATACATGACTGTTACGGTTGCCTGGCAGCAGTACATCTGTCAAGGATCTGGACATAACATCATATTGTGTAACTAAACTAAGCTGATAGGCATGTAACAAAGCACTGTGCAGGCTACAGGGAGACTGCCAAAACACTGGCCTACATTTCTTATGGGGAATGCACATGTACCTGCATATATAGCAGGCTCTACAGGCATGTCACAGCACAGAGTAACAGACACCTGTTTGAAAGTAGCTAGTGTAATATTATGGTATATGGACTATCTGATCAACACCATCCTCATATGTGCCACTCAAACACTAACCCTACATATACTGGGCCACTACACAGTGTGGTCCGATGCCTGTCTGTGGTATAGGACATATGTGATTTTGGCCCTGCAAACACGTAAGCCAATAGGGTAAAATACAGTGGAGCAGCATGTAACATCAGATAGAACAAGACCAAGAATAATGAAATCTACCACAGTCTGTACACAGGCCAAAGTACATATTCACAGTACACACACTGTTGACAATCACCATAAGTACACAGACCTCAGTACTGTACACACAACCACAGAATTTCCAGGCTATGTCCTCAAAGATAACCCCTACTGTACATAACATGTGTCACAGTCTGATATCTCACTGGCTTGTTATCAGATATGATGTCAAAAATGATTGTGTACTGAACGTATGCACTTCTTACTGCATGACACATCTACACAGGTTGCCAGAGTTTTGGCTGGAGGCACAAACACAGGGCCAATATTGACATGTTAGTGTGATAACCTCATACATTTACTGTTGTAACAGGGTTTGTTGTGACATATGTCCTATGAGGCATATGAAGTTAGTAACTCGCATGTTTGTCACCATGTACTGTCTGCAATCCTCACACTATGCTTCTGCAGTTCACAGATAGGTGCTCTGTGAATAACACAAGAAACAAAAGGCACCACACACTGCCCAGTCTGCAGATGACCCTACAGATGGGGGTTTCCTCAGAAACATATCACTGTCATGACAGGTTTTAAAACATGTAGACCAACCATATCCGCACACACCCTGTTACACCAACATTACTCCAAATGCAGAATGGTGAAACTTACATTCTGTAGTTATCTCAGGCACATCACCCTCTTGTGTGTTGCCCTGTTTCCACAGTGTATGTTGTTAAAGGTAAATCCCCAATCCATCTGTGATGCTATTTGCCAAACAATAGATCTTTGTCCTGCTCACATTGAATGAAAAGGCCCAATACCAACATGATGTTCCTAGATATTGGAGTGTGTTTCCATGCAATTGGCTATGGGAATGTTACCACAGCTGTTCCACATGCAGTCAGCTAGAGGAGGGCTGCAATTCATGCAGAGTCTATCAGCTGATCATGAGCATCACTTACGAAACATATGCTGCTGCTTAATCAAAGCAGGTGTACATCTCCACATCCACCACAGAGGGAGTGAGAGAGGCAGACAAAGGCAAAGATAGGTCAGGGAGAGGGTGGGAGAGTAAAACCTAAATTTGTTTGTGTAACACATCTACCAGTACAGGGTATTAAACCCTGAATGAATATGTATTGCTATTACATGCCTATGCAATTATTGGATGCACCACATAGCTTACGTGTTGAGGAGCTCTCCAAACATATGGGCAAAGGGTATGTGGAGATGTCTGACATCAGACAGCATGCTTCAGTATGCCAATGGGGGTTGTAGTGAGTGTGAATGTGGTCAGAAACATCATACACCACACACACAGACACATGGTACTAGTACTAACATGCATGGGTGCATTGCTTCACAGGTGTGTAGTGGTTGACTGTGCCAGAAGGCTATACAAGGCTAAGTGATGAATATACATTGGCATCAGGCCACATGACAATGGTCTGCAGTGTGGCTCAGGGGTGTAGGTTCTGGATTGGCCCACACAGGTGGGTATTGTATTCACCATCCAGTCACCTGGGTAACTATTGTGTGTGGCCATTGCTGTCCATTGCTTGCCATGTGTGTGTTCTTTAGTCCATGACATAGATGGTGTCTGGGATGTGCACATGTCCCACATGCATGTACAGTGACATGTGGACCTGTACCTGAGTTGTCTGGCCTATATTGTGTACACAGATTGTTATCATCAGATGTGCCAGTCCTGGCCCCATGTGGAGGGAACAGGTAATGGACAGCAGGTCGACCTTGCACCTACATTGATAGCATGATACAGATATTCCCTTGTGTCAGTGGCATCTGTCCATAAAGGGCATGTGTTTAAGGCATGGTATATCCTTTGTGGGTCACTTTTGATGGCACCATAGGTGTTGCAGGTGTCCAGTGGGGAACATAGTGAAGGTGCATTGTCTGCATGTATGTGCCTATTGTACTGATGGACAGGGTGCCATGCCCTCTGTAGTCCACTGTAAGCACACTATGGTTACTATCTGTGGGCAATATGCAGGGTACTACCACCATAGCAGTTGTTGCCTAGGCAAGTGTGTTTGTGTATGAGATGTGTTGAGAATGTTCTTTTGGTAATACAAGAGTTGCTAACTTTGTTCATCAGGCCATGATGTCACATGTAGAGGTATGGAGTTGCACCCCAGCCTTTTGGCTATTTCACATCTGTTATCCTTGTACGGTGGACATTGTGACATATAATAGGGCCATCATTATAAGAAATTTACAAAACCTGGACCGCAGTGAGTACAGTTGCTACACATTCACAGCCACCTCCACACAGGATATGAATGACAAACACAGATGTGCACATGCACACACACACACACACACACACACACACACACACACACACACACACACACACACACACACACACACACACACACACACACACACACACATAAACACACACAACTGCCATGTCTGAGATTAGAACTCCTACCTAACTAGTTTATCACACTACAGCAGTATGCAGTTATAGGGTTCACCATGGTGCTTACTGGGCTACACCTTTCGCAAAGGTGTATTTCACAGTGAATGACATCAGCAGCCTTGCCAAAGCAGGACATTTGAATTGTAGTAAGTGTGACTAGCCTAAAAAGCATTGCTCCCTAAACAGACACACACACACACACACACACACACACACACACACACACACACACACACACACACACACACACACACACACACACACACACACACACACACACACAGTTACCATGTCTGGGATTAGAACTCCTATCTAATTAGTTTATCACATTAGAGCAGTTCGCAGTTATAGGATGACCCATGGAAATTTACTGGGCTACACCTTTCCCAAAGATGTATTTCACAGTGAATGACATCAGCAGCCTTGCCAAAGTAGAACATTTGAATTGTAGTGGGCTTGACTAGCATAAAAAGCATTGCTCTCTACACAGATATACACACACACACACACACACACACACACACACACACACACACACACACACACACACACACACACACACACACACACACACACACACACACACACACACACACACACACACACACACACACACACACACACACACACACACACACAGTTGCCATGTTTGGAATTAGAACTCCTAACTAATTAGTTTATCACACTACAGCATTACACCATTATAGGATGCAACACAGAGATTACTGGGCTGCACCTTTCCCAAAGGTGTATTTCACAGTGAATGACATCAGCAGCCTTGCCAAAGTAGGACATTTGAATTGTAGTGAGCATGACTAGCCTAAAAAGCATTGCTCCCTACACAGACAGAGACACAGACACACACATACACACACACACACACACACACACACACACACACACACACACACACACACACACACACACACACACGTTGCCATACCTGTGATTAGAACTCCTACCTAACTAAATTATCACACTACAGCATTAGGCAGTAATGGGATGCACCACAGTGATTACTAGGCTACTCCATTCCCAAAGGTGTATTTCAAAGTGGATGACATCAACAGGCTTGTCATAGTAGGGCTATGGGGAGGACAGTGTGTGTGCATGGGCCATAACACATTAATCTAGAGGCTGGCACACCACATGCAGGCACACGCAGGGTTATATTCCGCAGGTACGTGTATACAGCTGCTAGATGACCACTGCCTTGTACAGTCATGTTGCACAGCTAGCACTTGCAACACATAGTCTGTAATGTTGATGGATACCAGTGGCTAATTTTTACAGTGAGTGACATTTACACATCATGTGTTTGTAGCAATTTGGCTGTGTGCTGGGTGGGACCAGCCTCATGATGGATGGCTCTTTGTGACAGTCACCCTCTTCCACACAACTATGTATGTCTACTTTTAGCTTATTATAGTGTGTTGTCCTTGGATATATGTCTGTATTCATATCCAATGTGTGTGCAAAGCATGACTGGTATGCGCTAACATCTGCAACAGTCAAATATGTATGGTCCACTGCTGTTTGCAGACATGGGCTTTATTTGTTTGTGTGAGCATGCCCAGTATGACCTTTCTGTATGTTGTTGTCTGACATTGCCTTCATTTCGACATTGCCTTCATTTCTCTAAGTGTGTGAGCATGCCCAGTATGCCATTCTGTATTGAATGTGTGGATCCATTCAAGGTAGTTTGTACTCCAGTGCAGACCTTTGTGTTGTACACCTACAGGTAGCAAACTGTTTCTATAGGGTATCCATAGATCATTTGGCAATATGGGGACAAACTGTGCAAGGGCTAGTGTGTACTGTAGGTGATTGTGTCTGTGCTGCTTCTGCTACATGGTACTGGTGTTAGCAGAGATATTCAGACATGTGTACTTTTATACATTGTGATGTTTTCTGTCCTTATGTACTGTCAGGTGGACATTCTTGCTCATAGTGATGTCCTGGGGAACAAGGGTGAATGCAGCCATGTCCAGTATTGTAGGCAGATGCCTGCATATTCATGGTAGGTTATGCCATTCTGGAGGGGGCGCTGCAGACATTTGCTGCTGGGTCTATGTATCCAATTCAGCACCTTGGTGCTGTGCTGGCAGAGGATCCCATACTTGTATATCCATCGACATGACAGTATGGCTTTATCTTGCTGTGGCAATACCTTACGGCTGTACAGATTCACACAGGTTACTCAGAGGCAGGGTCCATGAGTCAAGACATTGCCCCTATTGTGGTGTACAGGCAGGTTTGTAGCCACCCATTTATGTGTTTGCAGCCAGGGATAGTGTGTGCACACAGCCATGTGTCGGACCTTGCATATTCCATGCTGCCCATGCTCCCACCCCCATTATTCTGTCCTCTGCCATACATTATGCATACATTCTCTGATACTTTCCCTAAGGTTATCACCTCATCACAGTTGTGTTTTGGTGTTGGTCCACAGTTCATGCAGTGGGACATGGTGGACATGTTATTGTGGTTTGTCCACATGGCCTTGCATATGGCTTATGTGGAGTGTGTCATGTTATTTGGGTGTCGATGACATAACATGCATTGGCAGTACTTGTGAGACACAGGCCTTTGGCAGAGGCCTGTAGGCCATTTGGTGGTGATGCGGACCAGCTGTGGCAGGCCATTGCATTCTGTCAGTCTTACAGTCCCAGACCACCATACAGTATATTCCCCTGGGGTGACAGGGCAGGTGTGTTAGGTGTTCATGCCAATACTTTCTATCAGTATTTATCAGGTAGTGTGGATGCTGGCAGAGTGCTGCCTATAGCTAAGGACATACCTGCATGGGACACCTGCACTGCATGCTGCATTCTTTCGCTATTGCCATATACACATGTGGGTCATATTTTACCCATTCCCAACAGCAGGGATACAACCAGAGAGGTACCTGTGGGTGGTGTTTGGATGAGCTGGGGTGCATGTGTGCTATGTTCACTACTTGCATTTGACTCACAGAAATGCATGGGGCATTTCAGTTATGGTGGCATATGCAGGTACATCAGCTGTTTCACAATACATCAGTCCTACCACCTTTGTGATCTGCAAGTGTTTGGGCAGATGACACCAGTATTCCCTACTACAGGCCCAGATAATGTGATGCATACCTGTATGTACAATTCCAAGGGTGTGTCCATTTCACAGTTACACATTATATACTGTATGTCTGGGGTACTTTCCCCTGTGTACTGCTTGTATATCTAGCCCAACAGCCATGCCATGTCAATCTTTCAGTTGGTGACACATATTACCACAATACATTTACCATGGCGTAATGCTAGCATGTGTTATACTGGTGGGAATTATCTTTGGCACTGCAGTTGTGAGGACTTGGCCCTGTCACCAGCAGTAGTGGGCAATGGCCACCAGGTCATACCTCAACATGCATACATACTGACTACTCTCACACAATATGAAACACACACCAACCTGACACACACATACCTGCATATTGTACAAATGCTACAATCTATCCTGCTGCCTTGGCCACCTCTGGGCATCTGTGCTCTACTGGTATTATACCTACACATACATGTTACTACATTTCTGCATAGGATTGGGGGGGCACACCTGACTGTTACAACGTGTGTACATCAGATTGGAAGGACACACCAGACTGGTACTACATTTCTATATAGGATTGTGGGGGCACACCCGGTTGTTACTACATGTCTAAGTAGGGTTGTGGAGCACACCTGACTGTTTCTACATTTCTACACAGGTTTGGGGGGGCACACCTGACTGTTACTACTGTCTACATAGGCTATGGGGGGGAAACCAGACTGTTTCTACATTGCTACACAGGATTGGGGGGGGCACACCTGACTGTTACTATATTTCTACATAGGATTGGGTGTCACACCTGACTGTTAGTGCATGTCTACATAGGCTGGGGGGGGCACACCTGACTGTTTCTACATTGCTACAGAGGATTTGGGGGCGCACACCTGACACTTGTACACATTTGCTATGAATGTACTGGTATGTCAGGTACTCCATTTCATTGTGTTTTCTAACTTATCATGCTGACTAGAGGCATGTCAGTGTACTACAGATCTTATGTTTGATTGACGTATATATTAGTTTCTGATTTCCTACCCTTCAGAACTAACATCCCACTGCCTGAACTGATGTTGTCTGTCTATGTAGGCCTGGGGGGGGGGGCTACCCATAGGCATCATTCAGTGGCCTTAGCACAGCCTTTGTTTTTGTTTGTCTACACCTGTCGTGCTGGCTGTGACTGTTGTTGGATATGTGAACCTCCATGACTGGCATGTGCGTGTCATATGGACACCCTTGTGAACCAGCACATTTCCTGCAGTGGGTTTTGTCACCATGTGTAGTACTGGCTACTATGGTGACACCCGTATTTGTTACAGCTCTCATGCTGCCACTATATGTGTCTACTATCTCCTGGCATCCCATTCAGCCACCCCATTCCCTTGCATGCTCACATCCATACCATAGATACAAGTAAAAACACATACTACTCCAATCAGCAATCGATAAGGGGAGTGACTTACCTTGTGGGTGTGCCAGTATTGAGGATGGTGCTGTAGGGCTGCCTATTTCAGATGCGCATAGTACACTCCCTATACATGGCTTGAGCACAGGTAGTGTCATGTTTGGCATCACTTTTACTATATGTTCGAGTCAGAGAGGGGTGTCATTCCCTGGGTCCCTACAGTGTCAGTTTATGTACTATACGTTGCCTCTGCCAAGGCCATGGCATACTGGGCACGCCTCTATCTGCCTTCTGGGGCAGGTTCAGGTTGTTCCTCCTCCAAGTCACTCTGTGCCTGTGCAGGCATTGGCATTGGTGGGGGGCTGTGTGGCCCTGTCCCATGCTGTTCCTGCTGCAGCTGTTTCCACAGGATCATATTGTGTAGCATGGCACATATGATAACAATTTGGGTACATGTAGCTGGTGAGTACTGCAAGGCTCCACTGGATGTATCCAGACACCAGAACCGTGACTTGAGCATCCCAAACACATGCTCTATTATGATTCTGGTCTGTGCATGTGCCTCATTATGGCGTTCTTGTTCTGGTGTGTGTGCATTTCTGATGGGTGTCATCAGCCACGGCTCTAGTGCATAACCAGCATTCCCCACTAGGTGACTGTAAGGGATGTCCACATTGGCAAATCTCTGGTACACCTGTGTCAGATGCCAGATGTGAGAAATGTGATAGCTTCCAGGGCAGCCAGCACACACATTCATTATAATGCCCTGGGCATCGCACACAACCTGGCAGTTGATAGAGGGGAAGCCCTTGTGGTTGATGTAGACCCTACCCCACTCACTGGGTGTTGCTTTGATGCATATGTGCATGCAGTCAGTAGCACCCACCACCTCAGGGTATTCTGCTATTTGGTGGAAGAGATGCATATTGCTGGCCAACACCTCACGGGTGTTGAGGAAATATACATGCTCACCAGCATGTGCAGACATGGCATCCAGGAACTGATGGAATACTCTGGATGCTGATGCCTGTGAGATCCCTATGATATCCCCAGTTGGGCTTTGGAGGTACCTATGGCTACTATTCTTAGGCCTACACATACCTTGGTATCCACTGGGATGGGTTCCCCTCCGTTAGTTCTGTGTGTAAGGCATGGCCGGCACAACTCAACAATTTGCTGTAAGTGGTCCCTGTCCACCCTATAGCGCTCCACTATCTCCAGCTCATGTAGTCCCTGGTAGGTTACCCTGGGTCTTTGCACCCTTTTCCATCTCCTCACTGTGGATTGGTCGACAGCATTCTCATCCTCACCACCCTCAGCCTCTTCCACATGTTGATGTCTGACAGCTGCTGCAGCCCCTATCATTCTGTTGTTTTTGTTTGTTAAAATTTCCCCACTTGTATACACCGGTGGTATAGAGTATGTGAGAAAAAACAGAGGGAAAGGTGCTTGCATATTTTTTGGTAGTGTTCTCGGTTGGGCTGGTCTGCTGCTGTGTAATTAGCTGATTCTGATACATTTCAGCTGCCAGCTATGCTAGTTCTCCTAGATTGCCTTCCTACTGCTGTTTGTCCTACCAATTGCCTTCCTGTTTAAGCCCAGGGGCATACCGCACAAACACAGTACTCAAGAGTGCACATAGCTGTTATTTCCAGGTTTACTTTTTTCCCCTATAAACCCAGTGCACAGCATGCACACCCACTTAGGCAATGTACAGAGTGCTAGGCAGCCTCAAACACACCCCCATGCTTAACTCTGCTAAGCTAAGAGCAAACCCGAGCTACAAGGCTCCCATCTGTTTACAGTATGCCTGACACACACACACTATGATGTCAGCTAACTCCTAGGCTTGCACCAAGCTATTTCTGCTCTTACACTGTTGCGTGCTGACTAGCATGCAGGGGAAATCTGGGATTCAGTATCATTCCCCTCATTTGCATAGGATTGCCTTGTGATGCATAGTTACATGTCCAACACTGAGCCTCCCCCCTTAGCAACCACTATTCACTGGCCATGTTGTCTTCTGCCTGCCACTGAATATAATTTCAAAATAGTGATTTTGGTTATAATGCTTATTTTATGTTTTATTTCTTATTTTCCGCCCAATCCCATTTGTGCACCACTGCCCTACGCTTAAAAAGCCGGGATCGGCTAAAAAACAATAAAAGTTGTTTTTTTTATTTTTGCAAATGTTTTCCATGCCAATGGCCTTATAGTTGTCCATTGGCATGCTTTCTACATGATATCCACCCTTTATTTGGAGCTGTCATGGCCTTGTTTTGCAATTTGCAGAAATGTACTCTGTTACTGCCGGAGTAAATTTCTACAGATTACATTAGTCCTGCATGGCTGGTTTCCAGCTTCCTGAATCATAAATTTACCTCATTTGCATGGATTTCTCCTGTAAATGGGGTAATTTCCATATAGGGGCTGAGTCTGTGCAGGACTAGTGCAAGAGCGCTTGTGCATGTCCCTACAGGTTATTCCTGGATCGCACGGCAGACATATTGCCTGCTGGAGCTCCTGCACTAGTCCTGCATGCTGTGCAGGGCTTGCAGAATCTGAGGAGTAATTCCTTCTTGGAACCTTCAGCAGGTGGGAAGGAAGGGACAATCTTTGGATGGACTCAGGAGATACCCAAAAGGTATATGCCAACACAGAGTTCCCAGGCAATCAGAGATCTTAATTCTTGTTAGAGATCCACAGAATTTCAATTAACATTGGTGCATAGATGACATTACATCCCCCTACAGATGAAAAAAATTAATCCAAGATTCCTCACATTTGCTGAAATTGTGGAATGAGTGAAGCATGTATTACCCATATATTTAGGACTGCCCATTTCCTAAGGAATTATGAATACTTACAGTGGTGTAGTAAACCTACCTCCTGATGTCTAGCAAGCCTTAATTGATGCATGTCATTAAGTAAATGAAATCTGAAGCTTCAATGTGTACATACTTTTCATTGTTAGATACTGAAGAGAAATTCTAAGGAAACAGCCTCTACAATCAATTGCACAGAAGGTCAATGCATGTATGTCCACAGTACTTTCACTGTATTATTGGACCTTTGGAGAACATTACTAAGCTGTTTGCCTTATTATAATGTGGCCTACATGTATCTGCCATTTGGAGATTGTTAAGTTCATTACTATGCACTGGTGTGCAAAGAATATATAAAAACAAAAAAAATGCTTTTCCATTAGTGCAAGACTCAAATGAAATAACTTAAATCAGGAAATCATGCTTCTTGTACCTTAATGCAATGGATGTAAACAGCAAATTCAACATTGGGCTAACCAAATTAAATTGTGATCTTGGAGTATTTACCAAAAGTTAATATAATCCTGAACATTGCATAGGGCAGATTCCTGGTTACATTGTGTTCTTTTATTACAGAAGTAAAACTAAAAACGGGGATGGATGACTTTGTATCTATCTTTGCTAAGGACACTGTAAAGTTTGTTGCCCATTTATTTTAAAGGCATTATTAACAAGATTGATTTGTTTCAAATTATAGATAGTCACTGGAAAACTAAGTATGACTGTGAGTTATAAACTGCTAAACACTAATACCAGAAAATTTGCCCAATGACAGAATTCTTATACTCTTATTACTGCTTACAGTTTTACCTACTAAAATACAGATGATCAAATAAATCAAACTAGAATAATGCAAACAGCATCTTACCAATATTTTTAAAATATAAGGAATTACATCAAATAACTGGAGAACACATACATGACAGCAGTAACTTGGCTACATAATGTATAAATGATGAGCACATGCATGCTACATATAAATTCCTACCACTTTTTCCAAAAAGTGAATAATAATTGTATGTAGTATGGAATTTTTAGATAATTTTCATTATTCTAGCAATGTCTCAATTATTAAATAAAAGTTTGTTCCAAAAGTTATGTCAAACTATAGCTGGATGGAAAAATTTAAGGATCTTAAATCTCCCATAAAACTAAAATGGAATGGGGGGGAGAATTTATGTTTTGAAAAATTCTACAAAAATTACTTAATAAGGAATAATGATTGTAAAAAAATGTAATTATGAGCAAATGTGAAGAGGTTAAGGAAAGGTATGTCGAATTGTATGAAATAAGACATGAAATGAGTGAAAGTGATATATGTTTGTCAAGGAATTTACATAGCAAGAGCCTATTCTTCAAATACATCAAAGAATCAGGTCAAAGGGAAATTTTCCAGTATCTTAATTTCACAGTAGCAAAATGATATCATGTATAGTTTAAAAAACATCAGTGCCACTGTGATTATTTAAAAATAAATAATTTACACAAAAGGAATGAATAACTATACCTCAATGAACATGGAATTTCCATATGATCCACCAAATGCTGGAAATAGTAAGAGCTTTAAGCCCATGAACATAAAACAGTAGCTAGACTGCATAATCTGAGTAAAAGAGATTTGAAAGACTGGCTGATTTCATTTAAGAGCTTTTAGGAAAACTTTGTGCCTGAATATGGGAAGGAAGCTATCATCAAGGTGTTATATAATAAAGAAGATAAAGATGTTGTTAAAAAACATAAGCCAATAAATCAGATTATATCCATGGGTAAAATTGTGGAGAGTCTATAATCCTTGACAAGAGATTGGATTCATTAACATAACACTTTTCTTTACCAAATTAACCCCCTGACTGCAATGTAAGTTATTACATCAATATAATTTTAAGGTAATTCTAACTCTGGACAGGAAATGCAGGCTGATGTAGAATATATAGATATTCTGACCTTTAATCCCATCTATGACAGTATACTATTATCTAAGCTCATGCAGTAAGGATTTGAAATATCAGTGAAGTCTTAGATTCAAAATTTGTTACTAAACTTGAAATGAGATGTGCACATTTAGATTGGTTTACATTAAATCAAGGTACCTCCCTAAGATCTAGCCCTGGACAAAACATGCTTATTTTATATCTGTCAGACTTAAGATTTGATGGCAGTTTTATCACTGATTTACATGCAGATGAAATCAGACCGGAGAAGATAATTATGAGTGAATATGCTGCCAGCATTTTTATTTTATTTTACTATTAATTAGAAAGTCACACAAAAAAATGTCAAAAAATGAAATATGATGTGAATGTACATTATAAGCAGTACGTGAACACACTCATTCTAAAAAATTACCCATGAGGTCTAAAAAAAGTAGACTGGTCTAGTTGATAAAGACAGACACTATATACATAGGTACATGCACTAAATAAGATAAGTAATGAGAATCATGTTATAATGGGAAGGGTTAGTTGTTTAATCTGGGTTAGCCAGTGTGATTTGAGGTAGGGTTTAAGTTTACTTTTAAATAAGTTAGCTGAGGATAGTGAAGTTAGGTGATTGGGGAGACTGTTCCAGGTTTTACCCACTGTATTAGAGAACAGAGTGCCCCCTGCTGAGTTTATAGATTTAGATATTTGTACTAGTAGTTTGTTAGATGAGCGCAGGGTTTTGAGTTTATTATAGGGGGTGACCAAGGAAGTGAGTATAGGAGTATTTTGTGGGTGGTACAGGATCTTGTGGGCTACAGTTACTTGACTGAATAATATTAGGTTTGGCAATTCAAGCCAGGCTAGTTGATTCAAATTGATACAATGATGGCTTCTATAGGAGGACCCTGCAGCAAATCTGGCAATATTTTTGTAAGAGGTAGACAGCTTATTCAGAGCACTTTTACATAATTTGGTATAAATAGGAGAGGCATAAAGCAGAGTAGATATAAGGTGGGTGCGGGCAATGGTGATTCTGGCTAATGGAGTTAGAAAGGGTTTGATCCTGTAGAGGGAACCTAATTTCTTATTAACTGTTTTTATAGTGTTATTAATGTGAGGCTCATAAGAGAGGTTATTATCAATTAGAACTTGAGGAGTTTAGTAGTAGTAACAGGAAATATAATAGTTCCATTACTAGAGGTTACGGTAAAGTTAAGTGGGGAGGTTCTACGGATGGGTGTGAATAGAAGCATTTTTGTTTTCTTTGGGTTTAAGATAAGATATCTGTGCAGGAGCCAATTTTCAACTGTATTAAAGGTCTTTTGGGTTAGGGATTGAAGTTCTGATGGGGAAGTGGCAGAGCATACAAGTGTGGAGTCATCTGTGTATTGGATGCAGGTGGCTTGTGGGATTACAGAATGGAGGTCATTACTAAAGATGGAGAAAAGTAAAGGTCCCAATATGGATCCTTGTGGGACTCCTAGGGTAACTGGAAGGTGGGAAGATAAGGTATTTGCCCATAGTACAGCCTGATGGCTATTATTTAAGTAGGATTGGAACCACTGAATAGCAAGATCATCCAATGACAAGTTTCTGAGAGTGTTTATGAGGAAGTGATGGTTGACCATGTCGAAGGCTTTGGACAGATCAATAAAGAGGGCTGAGGATAGTGTCATTATTGCAATTTCTATTAATATGGTCAGAAAATGATAAAAGAGCAAAGGTGGTGCTATAAAATGGTCTAAAACAATGTTTATTTATTTTTTTTAAATATTTTTATTCATTTCCAAAAACAAGAAAACATGAATGCAGGTTAGTTATGACAATGAAATATTTACAAATTATTTAAAAAGGTAGGCTAAAACCTCTAAACAGATATCAAACATTAAAACCAAAATAAAGTATTTACAAGGGTGTCTATTGTTGACATATAATTGACTTTCTATACAACTGTTTCCTGATTATAATCTGCTGCAGTCATTATTCTCCAGTATTTCAGTTACTTTTTGCCATGCTACGTATAATGATGTAGTTCTTTCAGTTCTTCCTTTAATAGTGTTCATTTCCAATTGCGATACTGCTGACACCATATTCATGAATTGCTTAAAAGTTGGAGAAGCTTTGGATTTACAGTTTGATGTAATGTTCTTCCTTGCAATAGCTAGGAGAGTCCATAAGATTACATATTTTGTTCTTGGCACACAGTCGGGTACAGGTGCATTAAACAAAATAATAGATTTGGAAATCTGGAATTTATCATTGAATACCATTTGCAGAAAATAATTTATTTTACCCCAATATGGTTTAATCAAATGGCATCCATAGAACATATGTTGCCAGTCTGCTTTTATTGATAAATCACATCTCCAGCAGCCAATATTTTTCTTAAGCATAAGTTCCATTTTATGAGGGGTTACATAAGATCTGTTTATGAATTGCCATGTAAAAAGTCTCCAATGTAATGAAAGTGATGTCTGCTTTGGAGAGAGAAGAATTAGTTTTTTATCTCTGTCATTTGGCACATGTCCATTAACTGATCTATAATAATTCCATATTTTGTCATTATTAAGCATTTTTATTTTTTTGTTTGTTTTATAAATAGATGATAAGTATCCCTTTCCAGTAATGGGTTGATTCATTAGTAATATTATATGTTCTATAAGGTTAGGAACATTTTGTCTTATTGATGGTTGCATTGTTTCTTGTTTGCTTAATATATACTGTCTTAATTCTTGCACATGAAACCAGCGAACTTTCTTCCATATTTAATTTCTGTTTAATCTGGTCTATTGTCAGAGGTTTTCCAGAGTTTAGCAATTGATGCCAATATATTAATCCCTTTTCTTTAAGCATGTTGACTACTTCCATATTAAATGTTATTATATTACCTTGTGTGTACGCTACTGGATATAAAAGAAATGACCATGCTTTAATATCAGGATTGCTATTAATAAGATTTTGGAAAATTTTTAATGTATAAGTAATGTATTTGGAACTTATATTTTTATTCTTATGTATCATAATATATTCCTTCATCAGCCATAGAAAATTGTTTGGTATGAAATCTGTATACTTATTTGCTACTACAAATCTTGATTTTAACCAGATTCTCTCATGAACTAGCTTCCATTTTGATGTATATTTTGAATTTAGCCATAATGATATTGTTTTAATAATGGATGAATGCAAATATATTTCTATGTCTGATAAACCTATGCCACCTATATCCCAATCATCTAGATGATACTTCATAGCTATCCTTGGTTTTTTTGGATACCATAGGAATCTTACCATTAAATCATTTAATTGTTTTAGGCGCGATTTAGCTGGTGGCAAAGAACAAGCTTGTGTGACATAAAGAATTGTTAGAAATATGATCATTTTAATTATATAAAGCCTTTCTTCCATTGAAAAGAAGAATTTATTCCATCTTTGTATTAGATTTTTAATATTATTTAAGGTCTCTTTATAATTTGTTTCAATTGTAGTATCTAGGTTGTTAGTTATTATAATTCCCAAGTATTTAATTATATTATCGGTAGAGATATATTTATGGTATTTTTTATTTAGATCTTTTTTATTAGTATTTATAAGCAATACATTTGTTTTGTTCTCATTAAATTTAAGACTTGAAAAGTTTTGAAAGTTTTGAATTGATTCCCATAATGCTTTTAAACTGCTATTATTATTTTTAAGGTAATTAAAATATCATCAGCAAAAAGTTGAATTTTAAGCTCTAGGCTGTTGTCTAGTTGTATTCCTTCAATATTTTTATCCATATGTATATTATTTGCTAAGGGTTCAATGACTAGTGCAAACAATAATGGAGAAAGAGGGCAGCCTTGTTTTGTGCCCTTAGTTATTTTAATAGATTTAGACAGACAAGATCCCAGTTTTATATAAGCCAATGATTTTTCATATAATGATTTTATTAACAAAGTGAAGTTGTTTGAGAAGCCATATTCTTCTAAAACTAACCACAGATAATCCCAGTTCACTGAATCAAATGCGCTATTTATGTCTAAGCTAATAACATTCATTTTGTTTTTTGTGATATTTATATAATCAATTAAGGAAAGAATTCTTTTAATGTTGTCATAAGTGTTCCTATCTTTTATAAAACCTGTTTGATCCTCCTCTATCAAAAGTGGTAGTAATTGTTTTATTCGAGCAGCATGTATTGCCATAAACATTTTATAATCTATATTAAGAAGTGAAATGGGTCTGTATGATGAACATTTACTGGGATCTTTATTTTGTTTCAGAATTGGTGATATTAATGTATACTTCCAAGAAGGAGGAATGTCTTTATCATTTTTAACTGATGTAAAGACATTAAATAACAACAGCAAAGCCTCATTTGATAGTAATTTAAACATTTCTGGGGTGATATTATCTATACCTGGAGCTTTGTTTAATTTTAGCTTATTTACTTCAGCTTTAAGTTCTGTCATTGTTATTTGTTTATCTATTAGTTGTACCTGCTCCTCTAATAACCTAACTTATCCTTGTTTTTGAGAAAAGCTTTCAATGCTGAATGTGTTTCTGTTTTCTCATTTTGATTATTAAGTTTATGAAAAAATAGCCTAAAAGCTTCTAGTATTCCTTCTAAATCAGATACTTTCTTTTTGGTTTCTATATTATGTATTTCCTTGATTTGATTTATTTTAATAATCTTTTTAGTCCTATTTGCTATTCTTTGTTGGTTTTTAGGGTTCATTGAATAGTAACATAGTTTAATTTTTCTAAGTTGATCATTGTTTTGTGGTGTAGCGTCTCTGAGTATTTTTTATTAGTATCTTCTAGTTCTTTTATTAAGTTGGTGTTTCCATTTTGAATATCAAGCTATAAATTATCTACTTTTGACTGTAATTCCATTAATTCCTTATTCCACTGTTTTTGTTTATTTTTATACCATCCCACCGCTCTTCCATATAGGTATGCTTTCAATGCATCCCATATATATATATTTCAGATACATCTTTTGTAAGATTGATATCTAGGAATGTTTCTGTCTCTTTAATATAAAATTCCTTAAAATCTTTGAGATTTGTTATGTAAGATGGTATTCTTGTTACTGATATCCTTCTCTTGAAACATAAGTCTATCTCAAATGTTATGGTGTTATGGTCCAAAAATGGACATGAAATTGTCTTGACTTTATTTAATTTAGAGGTTAAATCCTTTGTTATGTACACTCTATCTATTCTAGAGTATGTATTATGTCTATGGGAAAAATGTGTAAAGAATAGTGAATCTGGGATAGCATACTCATTTATGTCAACTATATTAAAAGTTTCAACAAACTCAGATAACAACTTTGTTAAAGGTGATCTCTTACGTGTAGTTTTAGTATTTATGTCAGTTTCTTTTATAATGCAATTGAAATCTCCAGCTATGATTAAATTGCCTTTGGTATATTGTACAATGTATTCTAAGTGTTGTTTGGCCACTCTAACACCTAGTCCTGGTATCCAATAAATATTCACTAATGTATATATCATTTCATTGAAAGATATTGTCACTAGACAAAACATTCCTGAGTTGTCATGGAACGTGTTTATGATTTTAGGCATTAAAGTAGTGTTTTTCCACAAAATTGCTACTCCCTTCGCTTCTGATTATAGGTGGAACTTACTAGTATTGTATAATTTTTATTGTTTATTTTATTTATGTCTTCCTGTGTAAAGTGTGTTTCCTGTAAAAATACTAGTTGCACTTCACATAGCTTTAAATATCTATAAAGACTTCCCCTTTTGCAGCTATTATTTAAACCATTTACATTAAGAGATATACATTTTGCAATTGGATTTATATTAGCTTTGCTTTTATCCATATTCATATACTCGTAACAATGTGTAGATGTGTGTACATGAAGAGAATGACTTGTTCTTTCTTCTTCCAACAGTATTACAATAGATTATAGACACCCAATAAAAGTAAATTACAAGATCATAACTGAGAACAATATAAGATAAACAACCACCAAACCCCTCCATGAGAAAAAACATCTCATCCTTGAATAATCTAATCATTCAAGCGATCTCTCTAAGTCTGCATTTCAGCATCCTCCCCGCCCCACCATATGGTAGTTTTATAATGAAAAGTATCTTATATATCTTTTAAATATACATGTATCTGTCTTTACAGATTACTTAAATACAGTCTTTATCTATTTTTAATATTTTATAAAACATTAAGGCAACACAACTATACATAGATTTAATACTTAACTATTTGGTTTTGTTTAAATTGTAAAGGAAAATCTTTTATTTTAATATATCTTTTGTGTAGCAATAACGGTTATGCATTTTAAAAATAATATGCTTGCTGTCTATCTCCCTTATAGTGTGAGTGGCATTCATAGGTATCAAATTTATTGTAATGGTCTACCCATATATATATATATATATATATACATATACATACATATACATACATACACACATATATACATATACATACATACACATACACACACACACACACACACATATATATATATATATATATATATATATATATATATATATATATATATATATACACACACACATACATACACACATATATGCATACATACATAAAAAAAATGTTAAGCATTATATGCATCAGTTAACCATGCCACAAGTTGATTAAATCAGAAAGTATCTGTAACAATGAATATAACGTTACATTTGTATTGTCATTTATCAGTAATCTTATAGTTTTCTTTTAATTCAAAAGGTCATATTTTAGTGGTATGAATGCTACTAATTTGTTTTTGGAATTGGTATTATATAGTTTAAGACTATATTTCTTAGCAATTCCTATATATTTATTAGTGCCACTGGTATATTTCATTGCTAGTGTACCAGATATGTCATATGTCAAATAGCAACTCATACTCCTTATGACATTACAGGATTTATCTGCAGCGTTATAACTGTAAGGTTGGAAAATATGAGAAGCAAAGTAGGCTTTAAATATGCTATAACACAATTGTTTGGTACTTATTACTGTCAACTCTTCTACATACACAGGAAAAGATAACCTTATATGACCATCAACCATTTTCCTTCATTTTTCTCTTCATCCTTCTATTCTCCATTTTTAATAAATATTTGTTTCTATTGTGGCTTCTTTGAATTTAGTGAGGGTACTCCATATCATATTATAGATAATATACAACGTTCAAACAGAGAACATGCCCAATATAGAGACATATTCTCAACTCAAGTGGTCCACACCATATATTTATAACACTGCAGTCAGAAATATACTAATGAATATGCAATAACTAGCAGCTTTGCAGCATGTGTGTGTCTCTAACAAGTACATACCTATAGGATATTAGAATAGATAGCACGCTCTTGTTTCATAATTAACAAATGCACACAGCCTGGTATTTACTTTCATAGACAGAAATTAGACCTGTTACTTATATGCATATCAGGTACCAACAGCAATATGTTAGTAAATGCCTATGCTATTCAAATCATATTTTAATGCTGATTGATATGAGATGTAGCTGACAATGGCTTTAGCATTTGTGATGTTATATAATATATATTCAGTATTATAAGTAAAAGTATGTTGCATGTCTATTTGCAATCTAAGGTTCAAGGCTGATCAATTTAGATATACAAGACAATCTCTTTAGCCTTGGTTATATAATGGGAGTTACTGTGTCTCTACACAACCATTCATTTTCAGTGAGGATGTTCAATATTAATATAACTTGCCTTTAATAAAAGCATACTTATAATTCAGCAGTTCTTTCCTATATATATATATATATATATATATATATATATATATATATATATATATAAATATATATAATAAAATCATAAGCAAGTCTGAGATTTTTTTCTTGCTCATTACTGCTTAATGATTGTGCTACTTGAACAATTTAATATTTACAGAGTATCTTGATAATTAAACAGCAACTCCTTTTTACCCTTAAAATGCCTAATAACACATAGCTACATTCATGAACCTTAATTGACTTATTATCCTTAAGGTTGAGTACACTAGCTGCAGTGTGTTTACAAATATGTTATATAGTTCCAATCAAGGACTTAAATATATTACATTTTTATAAAATTAAGTTAAATTATAGTAATTTACGTGGATGATCTTATCAGAAAAGATTATAGTAAAGTCTGTATGTGTTAACTATTCATACAGTTTCTTCCAAGTGATATACTTCTTTTTAAGCTTTGTGTGCTGTTTATGTGTACAATTCAAAATGAATAACAAATATTACAATATAATAAAATGTCATGTATGTATTGATACATTCTAAATTCATTAGGTACTTCAGTATACTTTTAATATTTGTTAAAACTGTAAAAGCACTTTGCCATCTCATAAATAGTGTGCTGGTTACTTTAAGTAGCTTAGGACCTGACACCACACCTATACTGTTTTGTTTTAGTGCTGAAATCACTCATGACTGTTTACTTTCATTTTGTGCTGTTAGAAGGTTTAACGCACTGTAATGGATTCTAACTGAAGAACCTTCATTCAGGGGTGGTAAAATAAGAGTTCCCAGCTCGTGACCATGGCGGAAGACAAAAACAAAGTACGTGAAATTTTTAAGGCTTTAATTAAACTGAACACCAGCTCATTAAACTTCTATTAGTTTTCTTAACATTAAGGGCAGATATACAAGCCAAACAGTTGTTTGTTAGTCAGAAAGGCACTTTTAGCATCAAAGAATAGATAATTACTTTTCAAGGCACTTTTTGACAGTTATTACTATCAGTTTTTATATTATTATGTGTATTAAATACATCAGTTTATATATTTCATGCAGCTTAGTGTAAATAATATAAAAGGAATCATGCTCATTTAAACACACCACATTAATATGTCAGTGTAAATACATCATATTCTATACTAGCAGTAAAAGGCAGGTAATTTATAAATGAACTATCTAAACATCATTTAGAGTTAGAAAAATCATGACTGTAAGTATTTACACTGTAATAGAGAAAGATATGTTACCTTGCTTTCTTTATGGTTGTTTCCTTTAGTTATAAAATGTCCTGCTTATTTTGTATTTATATTGTTTCAAAGACTGACACATGTGTAAAGCATGAATGCTTTCAAAGAACTTTTGCCTTACAGAGCAAATAGAAGACAATAATGTTTGTGTTTTTCATATGTCTTTTATCGTTTCTTCTTCTTCTTGTCAGCAGTGCTCCATTCATTTTTTCTAAGTGACGCTTAACCCCAAATTGGGAGAAATCCATTTCTTCCACATTATCCAAGGTTTTATTAGCTGAAAGATAAGAAACTGTTGCTTGCAGAGTGTCAAAAGTTTTAGGACCTTCAGTAAAAATATTTTTATTCTTGCAGGGAACAGCAAGTGGACTTTAAGTTGTCTTTTTCAATTCCTTTATCAGAGGGAGACATTCTTTTCTTGCAGTTATAACTCCAGCAGAATAATCATTATCAAATCTGATTATGTTGTCTTTGTATTTAACTGGAGAAGTTGACCATGCTGTTTTTAAAATAAGTTCCTTGTCCTGTGATGAAAAAAACTTTACTATTATTGATCTCGGGTGATTTTTGATTTGATGGTTGATGAAGCAGCTCTTAAGGATCTGTGGGCTCTTTCAATTCCATAAGAAAGAGCTTCAGGCAATTTTAAAACTTCTGGTAACCAGGTAGTAAGGAAAGTCACCATGTTATCTCCCTCTGTTTTCTCTGGTAGCCCATAGATGTGAAGGTTATTTCATCTGGACCTGTTCTCTAGATCCTCTATTTTATTTTGTAATGAAGCATTTTGTTGTGATTAAAAATGTAGCTGAAGATCTTGTTCTGAGAGTCTGCCCTCAGTATCATTTAAGGATCTCTCTATGTTAGCTATTTGAGACTTCTGTTGCGTCATTATTTCTTGTAGTTGCTGTATTTGTTTTGTAGCTCTCTCCTCAAAAGTGTCCAGTTTGGTATTCATTTTGTCAAATTTCACTGACAAGTCTTGTATAGCATTTAATAAAGACTGTATCTCCTTTTTCATCATCTGGTCCTGTGTGGTATGCTTAGAAAAGCTCATTTTCAGTAGATTCAGATAGCTTCCTTCTTGTTTTTGACAGGAAAAATAATGTTTAAAGCCAAATTTTTTGCACTGTAGACTTCTAGTGATATTAGTAGAAGTAATTCAACAAAATAGGTTTGTCTACAATATCTAGTTTTTAAAAATTCCTGTCAGAAATATTTTTTGAGTGCAGAGGAGAGAAAAGATGCTGCCAATCAGTCTACATCCTAGCCACGCCCCGGTCTAAAACAATGTTGACAGTTGGCTAGTAGATTTTTTTTCAAGTAGGTGGGTTAAGAGTTGCCTGTGAATACATTTCTCCATTATCTTTGCAACGGGGAATAATATGGCTATGGGCCTGCAGTTGGAAAAGTCCTTGAAAGTATCACCTTTATGCAGGGGGATAATGTGGGAGACTTTCCAGATGGATGGGATGTATCCTTCAGAAATTGTTCTATTAATGAGAATGGATATGGGGTAAGCAATTGCTTTAGCTGATTTTTGCAGGTTTTCTGCAGGTAGTTGATCTGCAGAGAGTGTGGTGGGTTTAAGCTGCTGGATAAGTTTGCAGATGAGGGATGTGGGAACTGGTTGAAAATGAAATAGGAGAGAGTCATTGATCATGGCAGTGGTAGAGCATGTGATGCTAGGAGATAGTTGGTTGGCCAGGGATTGAACGGTTTCTGTAAAGAAAGTGTTAAATGAGTTGGCTATTTGGGTAGGATTATTATGATTAGAGCCAGATGGAGTGGGAGTGCAAGACTGTCCTGGGTGTAGGAGGTTATTTATGCCTTGTCAGAATTTTTGTGGATTTTTCTGGTGGGTTTGTTGAAGATGGCAATAGTAGTTCTTTTTATCAGACACTATTGCTTTTTTTGTTTCATTTCTTAGCTGCCTAAACTTTAGGTGATCTGAATGGCTTTTTGATGCCCACCAGTTGGCCCATAGTTTATTTCTTTGGAGGACTTTTTGTTTGGTAGATTTAGTGAGCCATGGGGCTGGTTTAGTTCTAGTTCTAATTTTACGAATAGGGGCATGGCAATCTAGAATGGTTAAGAATTTTGTATTAAAGTATTTGACTGCATCATCTAATGGGAGATGCTTGAGGCGTGTCCAGTCACAGGCTGAAAGTTCAGTTTGGAAGCTTTCCAGGTTAAAGTTTTTGTTGGTCCTTACAGTCCTATAGTTGGTTAAGTTTGGAGATTATAAACAGTACCAGAAAGTGTTTATACAACATGGGTAAAAACAAATATTATGATTTTTGATATAGGTAAAAATGGGACTATATTATAATGTCGACAAGTGAAAATGTCGACTCTGACTTGATCAACACCAAAATGTCAAACTACAAGATTACAGAACGGCCAATCACCAATTTCTTTACAACAGAAAGAAATCAGTTGGCCGTTCTTATACCTGCCATTTCCCTGACTGTAGTGCAGTCTTGGAGTTAGAATATTTAATTGGAGGGGTGTGGGGGGACAACCGATTTTACGTTGGAAAGAAATCAGTGATTTGGCTGTTCGGTAATCTTGTAGTTTGACATTTTTGTGTCAAACAAGTCAGAGTCGACATTTTCACTTGTCGACATTATAATATAGACCCGGTAAAACAACATTAATGAGTTATAGACATTGAACAGTTAATAGTCAGCATGACATTAATGAACCACTAACTGAATAGAGTATCAGTTTTAATGATTTTAAGATTATTTACTAAGATAATTTTATATTTGGTTCTCACATTAATGATTTGTACCAGTGAAGTCTGAATTCTCTATCTATACTACAAGGTGCATTAAGTGTAAAAGGAAGGGAGCTGTTGTATCTGTTTTTATTAATGCTTTCAGAACTAAGCCTTTCCAGATCTTTAAAGTAAAACTGAATGAATATTATGGACATGATAAATTTTCATTTCAGTTTGGGATGCTTATGGACATGTTTGGTTATATGGCCTTAAAATGAAGTGAGATAAACTCTTCAGTGTGTCTTCCTAGGCCCCTAAGGTGATTTTGCTGAAGAAATAGGAGAAATCAAGTTATATTTATGGCTTTTCAGACTAACTGAGTAGTCAAGGAAATACAATACTCTAAGCCTGTAGATCTCATAGGATATACTTGAACTGCCTGTAATATTTTTTAGTAGTGATTCAGTATATGTGGGGATCAGGGCATAACCAGTTGGTAAAAACATGAACATTTTTGCTACAGACCTCATGAAATGGCAGACTTTATAAGGTTAGATACGTAGTTTAAAACAACGTACCTTCATGTCATCAAAACCACTCCCTGTTCCCACTTCTGATGCAATATGCTACCGTACAAGATTATTATTATTATTATTATTATTATTGTTATTATTATTATTATTGTTATTCTATATTACATGTCCCCCTCTCACACATCTTTAACATTTCTTGTGCAGACTAACTGTCATGCTTACAGTTACTGGGTTGTTGAAAAAATGCATTAATTTATTCCTCTATGGCCAATCATTTTTACCTCACTAGTCTTAGTAGTAATTATTTTGTGGACACTGACTCTTATATTTGCTTGTAAAAATATCAATGAATTTGTGTATCTCTTTAATTTAGAGCATATCTGCTTATGCTTTGACTGTATTCTGCTTTTTATAATTTAAAGAGCTTTAATAATGATGTCTGCAAAAAATAAGAAAACATAGCATGTGAAATACTATGTATATTACAGTCTGCTCCCATTGCTTCATTACTCAGCACAGTCATATAATGAAGGTTGGATTATGTATTTGAATAGCATTAATACCAGTGTTCTGCACTGTACTATCACTTCCTGTCTGCTGATGTTGGAGATCATTTTCCTTCTTAAGAGTGTGAGTCTGTAAATCAAACATGACAAAGACAAAAATAAATTATTCCCAAATGTGTTACTTCATTATATGAAGAACGAAGTATGCTCAAATGAAGGGGAGTGAAGTTTTCAAGGAGTGGGACTCGCTCCGACATTCTACATCTTGACAGCACGCTTGAGGATTCATGTATTTACTCAGAGACAGGTCACAGAGGAAAGAGTATAAAGTCCATGTAGGCAAAACACATTCCTTCTCAGAACTGTTGCTACTATTGATTTTGGCAACTAGTTCCTTCTGCTTCAGTTCATGGAAAAGAAATATATGTTTATTCATGGGAAAGAAAAACTTTTATTCATCAGTCATTATTTGTAAAAATATCCAGTTTTGTCTTCAGTGCAAATTTTAATGGTGGATTTATCTAAATTTCACTAGCTGCACAGTATATATTAACAGTATAAAACAGGTTCACCATTTGAATTGCAGTCTAGAAGCTACACGTTTTAATATTTGCAAATGAAAGTGATAATTTAATATCACTGTGAGTATAGAACTTGAGAACTTGAGAAACACAATCTTCACATATTTGAATGATATATATATATATATATATATATATATATATATATATATATATATATATATATATATATATATATATATATATATATATATATATATATATTAAACTAATTGCATTTATGTATCATTTTTATAACTTACTTACTTATTTTCCTAATTGGAAGTCATAGAGTTGGTAGCAGTATATACTTTTAGCTCCCTAAAAAAGGAATAGAAATCCCATGTTAAAAACTACAAAATTGTCAGATGTTACCAAATCTACAAACACACCACATACGTGCTTAAGAGAAATGAATGTGGTCTGCAGGACAAGCCCATGGCTGGAACTATGACTGCTCAGTTGAACACATTGCAAAGACAGCCCCACCATAGATCATGTCTGACAGCTAACATGGTATTACCTTTGTGGGCACCTCTAACTATCTCAGCATTACTAAAATGCCAGTCTGTCATAATTTTAAAACTGTCATCCAAGAAAAGCACACCTGGTATACAAAAAAAAAGAAAAAAGAATCCACCTCCTAAAAAAGCTTAAAGCATCAAGGTGCCCTGCTTTGGCAGAGACATGGAACATAACTGAATCAGCTGACTGAAGCAGATATAAATATCTGGCCACTCTGGGAGAGACCATATTCTCCTTTATGAAAACATGTCCTTGTGTGGAATAAGCCCAGAGTCACCTACTGAAAAACAGAGTAGGTTTTCAGGAAACAGAATGTTGACACAGTATAATGGAATATCTTAGGTAGACATCTCACTGGCACTACATCCAAACTACAGTAATGCAGTCACTACAGCAAGGCATACTGTTCCTGTCTTCTTACACAAAAGCTGCACATCAAGTGCTAGCATAGTATGCACTGCCTTCTATGACTATCATAGGCAGTCCCAAGGCTCACCGGCAGACAGATAAACATTAACAGCAACACAGAGCACTATCAGTGCCATGGTAATGAGATGCTGATGTGACTATGTGCACAAGAATGAATGCTTATGGCAAGACAGGCATGTAAATTCATGAGTAGCATACTCTCAGCCTGAGTACTAGTTCAGGTCTTCCTAAATGCTCTGTAGAGTGCTTTAACAATGGTCTAAACAGGACTGCAGATACAGGCAGCTCATGTAATCAATTCTTATATAATGTAGTAGCATTAGTGTGTGACATGGACTGGGCTTCTAATTATCTCGATATGTCTACAGCCGCAGACCAGTCATATATAAAGCAGGTGCTGCATGTTTTCATCTATACTGCTGACAGATATAGCTGTTCCACTGACCACAGCATTATGCATTCCTGTCCTACTCGACCTTCAGTTAAATGTCCTTCTCCCAACCTAGCCAACCCAAACATTTATGCCTGGCTTAATTATCCCATTGAGGCATACATTTTTGCTGATGTGTCATGCCTGTCTTTGCATGGCACTTACTAATACTATAAAGCTAGGTATTGCTATTATTTATTTGTTCATTTTCATATTTAAATATTTATTTATTTATTGGGGTCAATCCATGGACTCTTTTCAGTCACTGCCTATGCCAGTACTGCTTAGCAATAAATACATTATTATATACAGGTTTGTCTTAATGCACAGGCTTAATGCACTTGTAGACTCCAATCCTTTCTAATACATTATTATATACAGGTTTGTCTTAATGCACAGGCTTAATGCACTTGTAGACTCCAATCCTTTCTAATACATTATTATATACAGGTTTGTCTTAATGCACAGGCTTAATGCACTTGTAGACTCCAATCCTTTCTAATCCATTTATATCACTGTTCCTTTACTGCCCTCCTTTGTTTGAATTATCTGGGGTCATTTTATCTTTAAAAGGCTTATGTACAGAACTACTACTTGCTGCTGTGTGCCTTCAACAGCTCACCCTACTGGGCTGACGCCCGCAGAAGTGTGCTTCTCTTTATATGTATCACATCAGTGAGTTATATGGTTTTATTTAAACCCAGCTGATGTCCATAACCATTAAGGTGTCTGCAAAATATCCCAGCTAAAATACAAACCAAAGAGTAAAAAGGTTGATTTGGATGTTAGTTGGGATATTTTGAACATACCTTAATGGTTATGGACATCAGCTCTTTGCAGAGACCCCGTGCATCTAAAGTATTAGCCAAACAGTCCACTCATGCTGTGGTGGTGATGTCATAAGAAGATGAAATATGCATGGCCACAGCTAGTGGGGTTTGGCTTTACTGACCTGAATGTATCTATAAAGACGTAAAAAAAAAAGTAAAAAGTCATGGACATTCTGAACCATATTTCTGAAACACTTGATGTCCCTAAGGCATCAGTTGCATATATCCCATGGGCCTTTATTACAGGAAGTTTGAGGTATCACACAGTGAAAACTCTAGCACAACTAGATTTGTCTTGTAGTTCTGTAGTTCTTACTAATTGGGTTGTCTGTGTGACCTTTTTATTCTTTGATATATATATATATATATATATATATATATATATATATATATATATATATATATATAGATTTTTTTTTTGAACTACACTTACACGGGAGCGTTTTTTGATGTTAAGCGGTTTCGTGTATGTGTGTTCGATGTTTTGTGATTCGGACATATGCTAGTCGAACATGTGTCCTAGACCTATATATATATATATATATATATATATATATATATATATATATATATATATATATATATACACATATGGGTTCCCTATATAATTTTCGAAATACTGATATCTCGAATGTCAGTATTTTGAAATTATAATAGCAAAGCCTTTAAATTCTGAAACACTAGAAGCGCAAAATTAAAAATCCCGAAGAATGGGAATTTTGAATTAGTGCTTCTGGTGTTTTGGTGTGTGAATGGTAAGGTGTTAGTTTGGGCATGTATGCATGTGTATGTGAGTTGGTTAGGGGCTTTAGTGTATGTCAATGTGTGTTGTGACTGTGATGTTTATGTGCGAGGGAATGTAAAATGTGTGGGTGTGAGTTATCTTTGTGTGTGTGATTAGTTAGTATATATAAGTAGGGGTGTGGGGGGGTGCAGGGGAGCTTGCCTCCCTGCTTATCTGTAGTGTAGGAGTTTATATTTGAGTTGGGGGGGAAGTTGTGTGCATGTGTTTGTGTGTGCTGTGTATGTAGTGTGTTGTCGGGATTTTGAATTTCACGGTTGTGGGGTGTTCGGGATTTGCATGTTTCGGCTATGTAATTTCAAAATACTGAAATTCGAGATTTCAGTATTTCGGAATTACATAGTGAATCCATATATATTATATAGCAGAAATGCTAAAGCTATGAGTGATTTGACAGCCAGTTGAAATTGCAGATGTATATTATATAATGAAGCTAAGCCTAGCTGCTGCACTTTTCGCCAGAAATTTCTTCCAAAGTGGAAAAGGCAGTCTTTAGACTTGATTCCACTGATGTTTACATGAATGCTTTTTATTGCGGCAATTTCAAAGACACATAATACATATTTCCATGTGGTTTCAAACTCTTGCTCTGCCAGTAATTTGAATACACAGTTCCACATTGCATTGTATGATTTCAGACATTTTTTATCATTAAGCAATAGAGTAAGGGAACTGATTTGCTGTATCTTCCATAGCGTACCAGCCCATGGATGCTGTACAGCTGTCTACATATTACCCCTGTGTAGAAACATGTGCCGTCCATTAACCAGATTGTTGCACGGCTTAGATCAAACAGATTGTTAACTGTACTGAATGCTATCACCACAGTATCACCAGCTACATCTACTACCCTCTTTTATACATAATTGCCTGTTTTAACAGAGTAGTCCTGCACATTGAGAGTGCATAGGGACAGGTGTGGGTTAAGACTTGTTGCTGTTTGTTTGCTACAGACTCTTCCAATCTGTTGCAGAAGAGCATGTCTACTGGGCAGGTCAGGTACTAAATCTGTTGATGTGGAAGCTAGGGCATCTTCCACTAACAGACACGGCTCATCTCTAAAGACTTCAGCCGTATGTTTTAGCTTGCTACATAGCATGTATTTTTCAAATTCAGTTGGATCACCACTATGATTATGTGGAACACTTTTGTTAAACTGCTCACCAGTAGGTACAGTGACAGTAATTAGCCTACATTTACACTTCTCAGTCGTCTTCCATTTACAGCACCAGTACTTTTTTTCATGTGCTATACTCTCTAAATGAAATACATAGCCCTCCAATATTAGGGCTTTCTTCTCCTTTTGCGATACCGTGGTTTTGTAAATGTTGCCAATACTTCCTGGTGGGAGGTACGTTGTGGATGCCATTGTTTCTTGCACTATATACTATATATTCAGGGTATTGGAGGTATTTATACACTTTCTGGTATTCTGATATAACGTGATTATGCATTTTAGGTGTTGTGTGCATTCATGATTAAAAAGACTTTCGGCTTTTCCCGGTTAGGGGCCCCCACAGCGGAACTACGGTCTGCTCATGATTGGCAGTGGATTTTTATGGTGCCGAGTTGCCAGCCCGATGCCCAACCTTCAACAAAGGCATACCCATTCATGCTTGCACCTACCTGTATGTCTTTAATGTCACTCGACCGCAGGGAGGACATGCAGACTCCACACAGAAGGCACTCCAGCCGAGGCAACAACGTTAACTGCTGCACCATTGTGATAGTTGTCTCAAAATACTGAAATTTGGCATTTCAGTATTTCAACATTACAAAGTGGACCCATATATATATATATATATATATATATATATATATATATATATATATATATATATATATATATATATATATATATATATATATATATGTATATATACACACATACATGCATGTATATGTATATAGAAATGCACACACACACACACTCCTCTCTGCATATATTTGTAGTTCATGACTATAATGAAATATGTCTCATAAAACACAGTGATAATATAATCTTTCTTAGTTTACGATTCTATACAGCAATGCATGTTTCTCAGAAAAACAAACCCAATATTTAGAGGCACTCTGGCTAACTTGGTGGCTGTGAATCATGATAATGCTAATGATTTGTAAATTGTCATAATGACAGTAATGAGATAAAAAGTGAATAATGGTTGGTCTGCACAATGGACCATGTACACAGTTGTTTACAAAATCCTGTAAAAAATAAAGACCCAGGCTATCTTTTGTCGGTTAGGGTCCCCTGTATCCTTGAGGAAGGAGAGTGCAGTCAGGACTCATCTGATTGATGGTTGCTGGTACAGGGCTCCGTTTTGAGCTTTTTTATTGGTTAAATTGTTTAATTCAATTTGCTCGCTGTTTTAACACAGCTCCACAAAGTCAAGCAACCAGCCACTGCTCTGCTGTATTCAACTCTGAAACCCAAGAAATCTGTTGCATTCTGCTAACCATAAGTACAGTTTTATAATGTATTTGCATTTTTTAACGGTATTTTTACTATATTGTTGATTTTTTGAAACTGTTCTTGCTAATTTGTTGCACTTTTTGTCTACTGTAGCATAGACTAGATTCAGACCTGCTGAATCTGGTTCTGTCTGTTAAATTGAGCACTAAACCAGGGTATCTTTTGTTTTGCAGAGGGGCCTCCTGCACCCTTCTGGCAGGAGAGTTCAGTTAGGACTCATCTGATTGAAGACTGCTGGCACAGGGCTCAGTTTTGAGCCTTTGTATTGGTTAAATTGTTTAATTCAGTTTGCTCACATAAGCCCCACATTTGCGCAGGTTTACACTTGCTTTAACATGGCTCCACAGAGTTAGGCGACTAGTCACTGCTGTGAAGTATTCATCTGGTTACATGTAGCACAGCTCAGCATACCATCTTGCACTACTGATCAGTGGGGCTAACCACTTGCAGTTATAGATGCAAAACCTTCAGTAGATAAATTTTCCCTAAGTAGCTGTCAGTGATCCAGCTGAGAAGTCCTTAAATTGCACTTAGCGATTCAGAGAGCAACTCAGCTGTGCTTTTGCTCCTTAAACAGTTACAAAACCACTAAATCTACCATAGCCTCATACCATTTAGAGAACCACCCGGTAATATAGACCCCATTTAGTGCACCCAGTTATACCACACCCCTCCATTTGCTCTCCCCACTGTGAAAACAGGATTTAACCTAGCATTATGTATGGTCAGTTTCCTTCCATTTCTCCTGCCAGCCTGATTGGCGTGGGTATGCTGAGGCAGTGTAGCAACTGCCTTATGTACACTGACAGCCCTCTACTCCTAAGTCACTCTAGTACAATTTGTGAGAGATGCATCTACACCGAGAATCTGGAATCTTTGCTCTCTCGCGCACAGAACAGCAACACTGAACATGTTGTCACCTCATATACTACACCTCCTACGCAAACCATGCACTCAACACATGAAATATCATACACGGAGATACTCACGAGAAACCAGCTAAACACCAGTGACCTGCCAAACACAAACATGCTACACTTAATACAGCACCTACAGCACTCCTTAAAGATAAAAACACAAGCACCAGTGTCTCACTAAATAAGCCCCTCAGGAAAAGCACATCTAAAACAATTTTTTAATCATAGGTGACTCCATTGTGAGACACACAAATGTTCCACTCAAAGGCTGGACAAGAAGAAGGTTATGGTCAGCTGTCTTGTGGGTGCCAGGATCTGTCAGATCACACATGCACTCATATCTCTCAACAACAAGCACCATTATGACTCTGTAATAGTACATGTTGGTGTGAATGACTTGAGATGGACCTCACTGGACTATATGAAGAGAAACATGATTGAGCTTTATGAATATGTGTACCAGGCAGGTATGTCCCTGCTTTGAGCAACATTCTACCCTCACCTAGGATGATACCACAGTATAAACAAAACGTGATTGACTTAACAATTACCTTAGTTTTTGGTGTCATTCTAAGGGGATCCAGTTCCTGTCAGCCTGGGATTACATGGTTGAGAGACCATGCTGCTTTGCCAGAGATGGTCTTCACCTGTCATCTCTAGGCTTTCATTACTGGCTAAGGCACTTGCTCCCCCATAGTGCCTTTTTTAGACAAGGTCTCAAGAACAAAATTTCTGATGAGAAAATATCACTCACAAATAAATTAAAGGGTATGCTGCTAAACGGTAGGAGTTTAAACCAGAAACTGCATTCTCTGGAAGCACTCCTCTCCCTGGAGGATGTTGACATCTGTGCAGCACCATAAACTTGGTTCAGGGCTGCACAAAGTACCCTGGCCTTGCAAGGCTAAAATGCCTTCCGCACTTTCAGACCACAAAATGAACAAGTGAGAACCAAAGGAGGAGGATTATCTATCTTCATCAAAGATAAATACACCTCTAGACTGTTTAGACAGGAAAACTCCATGGATTTACTCCAAGTTCAACTAATTGTGGGTAATACCCCTCTTCAAGCCATCATTAGCTATATGTCCCCTTCAATGAACCAAGACACTCACTCTACTTATTTGGACCTACTTGATTCAATCAAATTACAACCAAACACTCTAGTCATGGGCGATTTTTAAGTATCCCTCCATTGAATCGGAAACTTATACAAATACCAACATGCTCGCACAAAGGTTCCTGGACTTTGTTAACACTACTATCCTAGAACAAATAGTATGTAACCCCACAAGGGGCTCAAATATTCTCACCCTGGTCCTCACCACCATGGGTGACCATTGTACCACCACAAGTATATGACCCTCATTGGTTACATCTGATCACAAATCAGTCACATCTGAAGTAGCTATTAACACCTGAACCCCTCTTAGGTGAAATCAGTCTAAAAAAAGTCACCAAAGATAATTATATCATCTTAAGAGATGACATACATAATTTCCAAGCTCCTGTTCCCACAGATGGCATTGACAGCTATACTAAGGTATACACAGATGCCCTGTAGAAACATTTACACAAATGTATTGACACAGCTGTACCTGATGATATCAAAACAAGATCCTCAAGAAATAAATAAGCCTCCCTGGTGGCCTGGTGGACATCTAGCATTAATAAGTTATGCAGCAAGCGGAAGAAGTTGCTGTCTAAGAATAAAAAAAGGGGTCCCAGCACCTCTGCTTTAACAAACAAATAAGACAACCTGTAACATCCTCTAAGGGCAAGTTCAAAAAAAAATTTAGCAACCATAGCTAAGGATAACCATAAAGCATTCTTCAACTATATCCATTACCTAAAAGGTAGGACCTAGACGTGTATTGAACTAGCTGTGGATGGTATCACAGACACTGATCCTGTGAAAATAGCTAACCTATTAGCCAACATGTTTGGTGAAAATTTTAACACCCTAGTCCCACCAAATATTTCACAAAGCTTTCCCCCTACATCTCCCCCACCTTGCATCTCTAAACAGCAAGTCAAACGCAGCTTCTATGGAACCAGATGGCATTCCAGTTTATGTTTTAAATGGTCTAAAACATGAGTTAGCAACTCCATTAGGTACTCATCAACCACAGCCTGAGTTATGGTTTTGTCCCTGCTGAATGAAAGACAGCAATTGTCATATCCCTTCATAAGCACTAGGAAGCCTTAAACTCAACTCTCCTTGTTAATAAGGAGAAATTAATCATAGCCACTAAACAGCCTATAATTGCAAAGTACCTTGCAAAGGTAAGTGAAAACAGCTCTTGTACTTTACAAAAAAAGCATAAACAGGCATGTCCAAGGGTCAGCTTCCAGTGATTTCTCCTGTCCACCTGGTGAATCTGGGCATACTGGGGCAATGCTGCAACTGCCTCATGTACACAGACAACCCTTTCCTCCTACCACCCAACACTACAACCTGTGAGAGATGCACTTACATAGCCAAACTGGAAGCAAAGCTCTCTCCAGCCAAGATTGTGCTAGACAGTCAAGAGGAGAAGGTTAACACCTGCACTACACCTCAAGCAACACATAGACCTTCAAAACCCACACCATCAACACCCACACATAGCAACACTAAACCCACATATGCGGAGGCCCTTAACATTAACCTGCCCAAGCAACAAGGACCTTGGAAGCTGAAATGCAAACAAACACCAGTCCAACCAAAGTGACACATAGCTCACAACACCAGTGTGCCACCCAACAACAGCCCCTAAGGCAAGACAACGTACCCAACACTTTAGTCATAGGTGACTCTATAGTCAGGCACACTGATGTCCCACTCACCAGGCTGAACAAGGAGAAAATTACAGTCAGCTGCCTGTCGGCTACCAAAATCTGCCACATAATGCATGCACTCAAGTCACTCCACAGCAAGTACAGATACGACTCTGTCATTGTCCATGTTGGTGTGAATGACTTAAGATGTACCTCCCTGGACTACATGAAAAGAGGCATGGAAGAGCTCTCGGATCATGTGCCCCAGGCAGTTATGACCCTAGCCCTGAGTAGAATCCTGCCTTCGCCCAGAATTATACCACAGTATAAGGACAAAATGATTGGCTTCAACAATTGGCTAAGTTTCTGGTGTCATTCAAAGGGGATCCAGTATCTGTCTGCCTGAGACGACATGACTGACAAACCACAATGCTTTCCCATAGATGGTCTGTACCTGTCACCCCTGGGATTCAGTTACTGGCTAAAGCTCTTGCCACCCTTATAGTGCCTTTTTTAGGCAAGGTTCAAAGGACAAAACCACCACTGTAACAGATACAAGCCTGCAAAATCTGAGGGTAATGATACTCAATGCTAGAAGTCTAAACTTCAAAAATGCACTCTTTTGAGGCACTTCTAGAAATTGAAAACATCGATATTTGTGCAGTAACTGAGGTCTGGTTCAAGGCTCCAGAGAGCACCCCTGCAATACCAGGCTACAACTCTTACCACACTTTTCAGCCACCAAACCAAGACCAAAACACTAAAGGTGGAGGAGTGTCCATATTCACCAAGGATATTCATACCTCCAGGCTAGTTATCCAACACAATGCATCTGAAACTCTTCAAGTGCAACTAACACTAGGTAAGACTGCAATCCATATTGTAGCTTGCTACAGATCCCCCACCATGCCCCAAGATTATCACTATACCTTTCTAAAATACAACCAAACACCCTAATACTGGATAATTTCAACTACCATGTCATTAACTGAGAAAACTACTCTGGTACCAACACCTTCTCCCAAAGGTTCTTGGAATTCATAAATTCCAACGCCTTGGATCAACTAATCCATTGTCCCACCAGATACTCCAATACCCTAGACCTGGCCATTACCAACATGGGAGATAGATGCTCCACACCATTGGTCACTCCCTCATTAGTCAGGTCTGACCATAAGCTAATCACCCTTGACATCCACATCCCACCCCCCAGTAAGGAAACATCTGTAAAAAAGTTTCTCCAACACCAACTTCATGCTACTCAAGTCAGAAGTGACAAACTTCATGACACCCATGCAGACGGGAGCTGAACGAATCCTACACTAAGGCACTGTACAAGCACATCCACCCACACATGAATCATGCCATCCCAAATAGAACCAAGATGCTCTCCTCCAAAAAAGGAAGCCAATCTGGTTTTCCCCTGCCATAAACAAACTATAAAACAGAAGGAAGAAACTGTTGCAGAAAACAGGAAAATCCCAGGATGCAAAAAACTCCCTTACCAGCCTCAGTAAGAAGCTGAGATCCCTCATAAAATCCTCCAAAACTAGTTATGAAAATAAAATTGCCAAAGATTCCAAAGACAACCACAAGGCATTCTATAGTTATGTCAAGAATCTAAATGGCAATGCGCAGATCTGCTCTGACCTACAAGAGAATGGCATTAAATATACAGATCCCAAGGATACTGCCAATATCCTGGCAGATCAATTTAGTGCCAACTTCACCTCCCGCTCATCCGCTAAAGGGCCCATCTCTATACTAAAAGATTGCCAAATTCTGGTAATCACAGGCAAACAGGTAGAAACAGCACTCTCCAAAGCTAAGAATACAGCATCCATGGGCTAAGAGTACAACATCCCGGGCTGTGTACTACATGAACTACTAAATGAACAGGCACCTCACCTAAGTGTCATGTTTAATCATAGCCTCATTTCAGGCTTTGTGCCTACTGAGTGGCACACAGCTACAGTTATCCCACTCCACAAGGGGGGATCCATCTTGGATCGCAGGAACTACCGTCCCATCAGTCTGACAAACCTGATCTGCAAGGGCATGGAACGCATTATCATGGAACTTATAAACAAAGACATTGGCAACCTTCAAACACTGGACCCCACCCAGTTTGGGTTTGTGAAGGGCCAATCTTGTCTCCTGAACCTGATTGACTTCTTCAAATCAGTCTCAAGAGTTGTGGACAAGGGTAAGGCAGTCCACACAGCCTATCTGGACCTCACCAAGGCCTTCAACACCATCCCCCACTCTGGAATCATAGATAAACTTACTAAGCTGGGCATAAATCCCTACATCACTCGATGGGTTGCCATCTGGCTTACTGACAGAACCCAGACTGTAAAAGTAGCCGACTCCAAATCCATCTCCAGACAAGTGACAAGTGGAGTAGCTCAGGGTTCAGTCCTGGGACCGCTCTTGTTTGGCATCTACTTCTCTGAAGTACAGGCCAATACTAAGGGACTCTGGCTAACAAAGTTCGCAGATGACTGCAAACTGGGAGCCATTATCGAATCCCCAAATGATGTGGATATTCTACAAAAACAGATGCTTGGTGCCAGAGCCATGGGTTCAAGCTTAATGCCAAGAAATGTATAGTTATCCCCTTTGGGAACAACCATGTACCCATGAATTATCACATAGGTGGCAGTACACTAAGCACTGAAAGTGTGATGAGAGACTTAGGGACACAGGTGGACAGTGGTCTCACCTTCGATATAAACACATCACCACAACAACCAGGAAATCCTTCTATGTGGCACACCTCATCACTAAGGGCTTTTCATGCAGAGAAAAGGAGGTCATTGTCCCACTGTACTCATCCCTCATTTGACACATTATAGAGTACAACGCCCCATTTGGTATGTACCTCACAAGACATCTGCAACAGGTGGAAAGGTGCAGAAATACCTCATTAAAAGAATCACAGGCCTAAAGCAGATGCCCTACACTGACCGTCTAAAAAAATTCCAGCTATACTCTGTGGCATATTGTCTAATAAGAGATGATCTCTGCTTAACATACAAGGCCATGTCAAACTCTGAGCTGTTGGACTTGCTCCACTTAAAGAAATCCCAATCCCTCATTCAGAGCCACACGGTCCAGGGATCTAAACCTTGTCATCACAATGAACAAAACATACTGGAGGGATAGGTTCCTGACCCAGAGACTTCCCATACTCTGGAATAGACTCCCCATACATGTCAAGCAGATTGCCTCCTTGGCGGTCTTCAAAGGAACCTTGATGATTGGATGGGAGATAGGAAATTCACCCCGGGATCACATCAGTCGCCCTGCTGGACACGGGTACAGGGAAATAAATATTGCGGGAAGAAATATCCAGGGAATTGTTATGGCTAGGCTTGTATAAGCCCTAGGGCCGATAGCCTAGTACCAACCTATGAACCTATGAGCCTATAAAGGGGTACAGCAACTAACCCTGGGAACTACAGACCCATAAGCTTAACAAGCCTTATCTGTAAGGCCATGGAGAAAATCATCAAGGACATTATAAATAAGGATATAAGTGATCTCTAAACCCTTGATCTGATACAGTTTAGTTTTGTCAAATGCAGGTCATGCTTGTTAAACCTGGTGGACTTCTTTGAAAAATCTTACCAGAGCCATAGATGAAGGCAAATCTGTGCATACAGTCTACCTTGACTTAGCCAAGACCTTCGACACGATCCCACATTCAGTCATTAATGATAAGCTCTTCCACTTGAATATCAAACCTTATGTCATCAGGTAGGTTGCTAACTAGCTCACTGACAGATCACATTCAGTCAAAGTTGGGGACTTTACCTCAACCAGCAGATCTGTCATCAGTGGGGTTCCACAGTGGTCAATGCTGGGCCCCCTATTGTTTGGAATATGCTTCTTCGAAGTTCATTGCAAAACAGACGGCTGTGGTTGACTAAGCTTGCTGATGGCTGTGAATTAGGTGCAATCACTGAATCCCCAAACTATGTCAATATACTTCAAGAGGGACTTACACAAACCAGTGACTGATACCTAAGCCATGTACTCAAACTCAGTGCTAAAAAATGAATTGTCATTCCCTTCGGTAAAAACGATATCCCGGCAGACTGTCATATAAATAGTAATACCCTACATAACAACTCAGTAGTGAGAGACTTAGGAACACAAGTTAAGTGCAGTCTAAACTTTGACCACCACATGTCTACTGTTGTAAGAAAGGCATTCTACATTGCACTCCTCATTAGCAAAGGCATTGCCTCAAGAAGGAAAGAGGTCATAACACCCCTGTACTCAAGCCTCATCAGGGCAGTGATTAAGTACGATGCTCCCTTTGGTATGTACCTTACCAGACACCTGCAGCAACATGAGAGACCTCAGGTATTTCTAACCAATAAAATTCAGAGTCTCCAGCACATGCCATAGACTGACAGATTGAAGTCACTGTCACTGTACAGACCACTTAGAGGAGATACCAAAGAAGGAATAATCGCATGTTATCACTGTGCTGAATCTCTTGTGAAATTAGAGTAAAAAATCCTGGTAAGATGTGGAAAGAAAAAAAAAAACGGCACAGATCCAGATTTCTGGACATGATCGACTGAGTAGGCAAAGTCATAAAATTCAAGGAAAGGGTTTACAGATATTTCAAAAAGAAGTTAGCAGTACTTTTGGAGAAACAATATGTTAATGAATTCTTAAAATGGCACATGATATATAGCGTGCATGCAAAGGAACAATGCAACATAAATGTTGCCATGATTCAGAGGCAGAGATGCCAGTTGCCAAGGTTGTCTGCTGAAGCTTTGTTGCCATGCCTCTATGGAGGTGTCATGACATCAGAATGTGTGAGAGACGTTGAGAGAGAATGCATCAGAACTGTGCACTGAAACACAGACAACTATGCTCACTGTGTTTACGACATTCCATCAATGCATTTTAGGCATGAACACTCCTCTACCTCACCTCTCCTTTCCATGCACATACACATACACACACGCACCCTCACACATGCCACACATGTATATGTACAAATATATGCTGTCACTCTTTTTAATTTCTCCATGTCTCTAATACAATGCCAAGAATTAATCCCATTCCTAAGTCAAAATATGCTTAAAGTTCATGAAATTAGTATTGTTTCAGTCTTTGATGTTAGCTAAAAGTGCTCTTCTCGGCACCCACAATGTACCCAGAATTAACTCCTTCTGTAATTCATATGGAGTTACATGTATCAGTGACATATCTAAATATGACTGTAAATTCATTTTTTATGAGACTCATTGCTCCTACTACCATTGGAACTGTCTGGATATCTTTCTTCAAAGTTGTCCTCATTTGTGCCTGCAAATCCTGGCATTTTATGAGTTTGTGTCTCTGTACGTAAATCACTGTAATCACTCAGTGTAGCAATTTCAGTGATCAATGCTACTTTTGTCTTCTTTTCATAGACTGCTATGTTTGTTTTTCTCACATCTATTTTTGAACTGTTAGTAATGGGTGACCCCGTGTGATATAAACTTCATCATTTTCTATAGTGCCTTGCGGCTCATGTTTCCAATGCTTCTCGGCTACTCCAATATTATAATGGCCGCACAATTCCCAGTGCAACAGTTTTACCACATTTTTATGCCTTTCGGTATACAGATCTTCTGTCATTAATGTATCACACCCAGCAGCAGGATGTGCAACTGTTTCCACTTCTGTTTTACAAAACCTGCATTTGTCTGTTTCTCTGACATGTTCAATGCACTTTGTAAACCATCGTGTGTGTAGTTCACTATACTGGATGGCCAATATTAACATTTCGTCTTTTGGTTTAAATTCACCTGTCCTTAACCATTCCTGTGTTAGATTCTGATCAACATGAGGATGTTCTAAGAGTTTTTTGTGCTTGTAATTCTATTTATGCATTTTCCACATTTGTTGCCTTCTCATCTGATCCTTCAACTTGTTTCTTTGGGTACATTCAGTTGCTGCCTGATTGTTAACTACTTGTGGGTTGATTTTCATTTGAACTTGACACCGATATGCTTCTGTTAAACTGAGCAGAGAAGCCATTTTAGACTTATTCGTCTCATGTTTTTAAACCTTTCACTATGTTTGGATCTTGTGTGGTCAGCAGATAAGTAAGCAGTCCTACAATTGCAAATCTATACATGTAATCAATTTTGAGGAGGTCCATACCTCCTTCAGAACAAGGAATATATAATCTTGGTGTGCACTGATCTTTATAAATCATTTGATAAGCATGAAACATTTTTTCTTTTCCTGTCCAACTGATCCATTACCTTTTGGGGCCACTGAATCACCCCAAAACTGTAAGAACAGGAAGAGCAAACTGGTTTATTGACTGGACGTTGTTCCTATATGTCAGGGCTGTTTTCAGTATTAATTTTAGTCTTCTACTATATTCCTTACTAAGTTTTATTTGCATATGTTCATGTTTTATTTTTTATCCTTAATCAATTCCCAAATATTTATACACTTCCTCCTGCTCGCATTTTTTTATATCACATTCCTCTCACCAATATAACACTGCAGCTATAGCACAGTAGTTGTATGCCAGTAGCGATGTGCATGGGGGGATTGTACTGAGATCATCAGAGTGTAAGAATGTGTGTCTGAAGCACTTTGTGTATCATATGCTTGTATGTATTAATCACAATACCGCTATGTACACTGCATTTAATGTTTGTTTATCTCCCAAGAATGCCTTGTATACTGTTCCTGTCTACTGCTGACAATGCAGCTGCACTGAAACTCATACCTTTCCTCTTCTCAGAACTTTGAAATTTTTGTGTCTAGTGAACTTTTAGTGCCAAAGTTCTGCATTTGATTTACATTTACCTTCATGCTGTCCACCTTTTTTACCTACATGTGTGCATATTGGAGTGGCTGTTATTATACATGGTTGTTGGTAAGCTCCTTCAATGAACCATGTACTGCTTAGCTGTCATGTGTATCATACGTGTCACTTGGTGTGTACTGCAGTTAGTGCAGAATCTGACACAGGCATGTAGTGTCTGCCTCTGCCAAACAGGTGGCTGAACCAGTATCTTTAGTACATGTATTATACTGTACTGCACATGGTAGCCCTAAATCCCACCTAAAGTTAATGTATTTTATTGAAACTGTCACCATTGTGAGCTACACAACACTCTACATGGATGTGCATATTATTATAATCTGTCAGGATGTGCCAGAAAAATTATAATAAACAAGCTAGTCAATAGTTTCAGCAGTATTTAGAGAAAATATGTAATTAAAAAAATCAAGGAATATCTTATGTATACATGTGTAAATGTTTATATTTGTTTTCACATCAGAAAAAAATGTCATTGATCATTAGTACATAAAATCATATTACTATTTGTTTTCAATGTCTTTCTTTTTTTCTTCTTGCATCTCACATGCAGTGCTCCCTAGTTCTCACTCACTCATCAAAATATGATCAGCCCAGATATTGCTCACCAAATAATAAAGAGCAGTCTATGGGTTAACAGAACACTTCGGTGTTAACAGCAGCAGGAAAGTAAAATTGTGGAGTAGCTCACAGTATTACTGATGGTGGTGATGTACATATGAGACTTACTATGTTAGAATTATAGTGCGACTTCCAAGGAAAACAATTTCAGAAGATAACAAACAGTCAGAACTGATTTGCTGAATGTGAAACATCCTGTTACTTAAAAGGAGGTAGATTTTACCATAGCATGAAAGATCCATGGTCATATGGACTAATTAAGGAGATAAAATACACTAACTTTGGAGAACAGTTCTCAAACTGATTTATAGTAATAAGATAAAACTTGGCTCATAAGACTCATAATAAATATACTTCTGTTCTATTTCTGGGGTGTCTGGTGTTTCTTGGCACACAACATTGTACAAGCTGAATATTTATTTAGGGATTCCATTGTCTCTATAGATAACTTCTGAGAGGAAAAATGCTGAAAAGCATTTGCAATGAACAAAAATAAACACAAATAAAACATAACTTTCTGCAACTGTTTACTATCTTTATGAGTGCCTTGAGCACAGGAAACAATGCATACAGTAAAACATTATGAATATTTCAAACTAGTTGCCTATTTGTGAGCTTTCATGAAGTAATGAGACCATGAAAATAACTCACTGAAAGCCAGTTTCAATGAACCTCAAATTAATGGTCTTTGAGAGGCACCCCCCTGCAACCCCCCATGTGGATGGACACTACTTATACCCCCAAAGTTACACCCCACAGTTGCACAACAATGGATTAAAGGGGTACTACTGATACTGAAAGTGGCTTTCAGAGTATTTATTTGATGGCACTCTTACACATTGGAAGAGTACCCCAAAACCATCAAGTTTGTAAAAAAGATTAACTTCAGAGACAAGACAATACAAGACAATACTTTATATGATGCTCAAATATTTTACTGACAATTAGCTGCATCTTTGAAACTTTTCGAGCAGAATATTTTGTTAGAGACAATACCTTCCAATTTCCATTTTCCATTACTGCCCCGCATTTTCTTTTTATCTTACCCCAGTAGCTTCCCCATCTAGTCCCAGTACTAACCATGCATTCCACCCCTGCTATCCAGCATAACATGGCTTTACTTGATTGTTAGTACCTCCTCTCCAGGGAAGAAAAGTCTATCATTTACCATCAGGTGGCTGTCATCTGCAAGTCATGAGGATGTTTCATTGATGCTTCTAACCTCTCACACAGTTAATCTTGCATGCTGAACCTGGAAAGCTAGTTCCTTTAGTGGTTCACTAGAATAATGATGTTTATATTCTGCTGCTTTAATGCAGGCTCAGGTAAAACATGTGTACAAAAAAGGATACCACTGCACTGGAAAGAGTTACTAATCCCTCCTCCCAAGATATAGAGGCTGCCCTTGACTGGTTATCCCTGCAGCTCTCAGCTGTATGTCTAGGTGCTGAGTTTACTACTTGAGACACAGCAACCAGCACTATAAGAGGGCTACCACCTCTATGCTATTGGAGCCAGCAGGACCTTTAGGTTTTTCTTATTGAAGAAATTGGTTCTGTTTCTTTCAGACTGTGTATATGATACCCGCATTGCATGTGCCCATCTGAAATGCTATAACTCATACTAACACTGCTGAAAATGAACTGAAGCATATCAGAAATTCAAAGGATGTCTAACCATCTTGCAACTCCTCTTTCACCGGTGCCATCATCTATCTTCCTGTACCATCATCTCCTTATGATTTGTTCACAGGTTCATAGGGTCATAGGTTGGTATTAGGCTATCAGCTATAGGGACTATACAAGCCTAGCCATAACAATTCCCTGGCTATTTCTTCCTAGAATATTTACTTCCCTGGACCCCTGTCTAGCAGGGCTACTGACGTGATCCCCAGGGTGAATTTCCTATCTCCCATCCAATCATCAAGGTTCCTTTTGAAGAGGGCCAAGGAGGCGCTCTGCTTGACATGTACGGGCAGTCTATTCCATAGTCTGGGAAGTCTCTGGGTCAGGAACCTATCTCTACTGCATGTTTTGTTCATTGTGATGACAAGGTTTAAATCCCTGGAGCGTGTGTCTCTGAGGGATTGGGATTTACTTAAGTGTAGCATGTCCAACAGCTCTGGGTTTGACATGGCCTTGTATGTTAAGCAGAGATCGCCTCTGAGTAGATGATATGCCACAGAGTATAGCTGGAGTTTTTTAGACGGTCAGCATAGGGCATCTGCTTTAGGCCGGTGATTCTTTTAGTGAGGTATTTGTTATCCTATGCCACCTTGCCTATTCACTTTACTAAGCTCCCTTCCTACATTACCATCTCTTCCTTCTACTGCACTACATTCTCCTCCCTTCCCCTTCCTTCATACCCATTTCCTCCTTAAGTACCACTTTTATCTCCTGTATCACCTCTTCCTTCTCCTGCACTTTCTACTCCTCTTATACTACCACTTTCTTATCTGCCACCTCCTCCTACCTCTGCACCACATCTTCCTCCTCTACCACGACTTGTTCTGTGCAATTTCCTCCTTTTGTACCACATTTTGCTCCTGTACAAACTGTTGTCTACATCCTTGTTTTGTATTACCTCTGTTTATACCAGCACTCCTTTTTCTGTACTTCCTCCTGCATCATCATCTTCTCCTCCTCCTGTAGCATCTGTTACCTCTTCTACTAAACCACTTCATCCACCTAAACCATAGATGATGTCTCCTCTACACCTCCTTTTTATGAAGTACCTCCTCCTACTATACAACACTCTTTCTCATGACATCATTTCCTCCTGTACTACCTGCCCCAGCTCTACCACCACTCTGCATGCCCCCATCCCTTCACCTTCTCCTGTACCAGCTTATACTACTGCACCACCTCAACTTCCTATACAAACACTCTTCCTACAATATAAGTGCCTCATGCTGTATCATCTCCTCCACCTGTTATACGAAAATGCTTCTTTATACCATCACCCCTTCCTGTATTGCTTCCTCCTCTTGTAGTCACACTTTTACTCCCATAATACCATCATATCCTGCATCAACGTCTCTTCAGTCTGCACTCCCACAACAATAAATTATGCAGTACCATTCCTTTCTGCTCTACCACCTACTTCTCCTATGCCAAAACTCCTCTGTCCATACACCACATCATCTTCCACCTCATTTACTACCTTCTTGTTTTACACCAACATTCTTAATCCTATTCCACCACCTCATCTTGTATGTCCTCCTCAAGCAACACCATCCTCATCCTCTTGTTCCACCCCTCCTCCTCCTCCTGTACCACCACCACAACCCCTCCTCCTGCTCTATCACCAACACCTCCTTCTGTACCACCACCCCTCCTCCTCATTATGTACCACCACCACCTCCCTCCTATACCACATCCCCTTCCACTTCCTCCTTCTGCACCACCCCATCTTCTTCCTGTACCACTACCACCACCATCATTAACCCCCCTCTACCACCACTCTCGCCTCTCCTGCTGTACCACCACCACCACCCCCTCTTCTAACACCACCACCCCTCCTCCTCCTGTACCACTAGCCTTTCCTATCCTTTGTACCACCACCACCTCTTCCTCCTCTGCCCTCTTCTTCTGCTATCCCAGCAATCAATCTCCTATTTTACCACCTCATGTTGTAGAAGCACCTCCCATGATACCAGCTCTTCCTATTATTCCGACACTCCTGAATCACCTCCACCTCTTTTTATATGACATTTCCTAAATTGAGCCACCACAGCCTCCTACTTCTCCTGTATCACTTCCTTATCCTGTAATCCTTTTTCACTTCCTATATTTTCGGTCCTTTTCCTGCACCACCCATTCCTGAATTCTCTCAGTGTCACCCTGTACAATGTATTACATCTTCTTCCTCTCTTTTTGTATCACCTTGTGATTCTGCTAAACTGTCACCAGTACTTTCTCCAGTAGTACCACCTTGCGTTTATTCATATATTATTACTAGCCTAATGCTCTGCTACTATTTCCTGAAAGAATAATGATGTCCTATATCCAAGTAGGGCACTGAGGGCCATTCTTCTATGCCATCAACCTTTGTCCCTCTTTGCTACTATGTATCATCATTTTTCCTCTTGTACCATCACCATTGCCATTGACCCGCTATACCCCCCCCCCCCCATATCATCTACCTGTTCAAATGTAAGTTCTTTGCTCTAGTGCCATGCTTCACTCTAGCATTCTTTCAGATGTTTCTGACCTTCTCAGGGACGATCATTTACAGGTGAATATGCTACTCCTCCTGACTTATGTTAGATGCGACTCTTACCCACTACTAGTACATAACTGATGGTGCTAGCATATTGTAATAGGGGTGCTAAATATGATCTAGCAGACAAAAATGTCATTGTAGATATGCAAGCATTCTTATCCTCATATACTTTTGGTATAGGGGCTAAATGTTTAAGGATAAAATTAGCGTTAAAGCTGATATTTTTGGTATTGACTAGAGCAACTTCAAAAGCCTAGATACTATAGGTTCATAATTTACACAATCCGGGTGCTTTCAAAGTGATTATTATTGGATTATGTGCACATCTGGTCTGCATCCACTGCCTACAGTCATAGAGTTGTGTTCTTTTTATTCCAACCCTGGCCCACTCACAGAGTCACATTAGTTAGTTTAATAATCTCCTTCTCCAATAACTGCTCTACTCTCAAGTCTACTGATATATATTTTTTTCTTTGAACACAAGCCTACACAGCAAACTCCCTATACCTCACTACATGCTATGTTTAGTTCAGAGCCTGTTATTTCTATACTACACTATCATGAGCAGTTTCTGCTAAACACGTCACATTACCTTTCCTGCAGCATGCCATACAAGTACACTGAGAGCCCTATCTTTTTTAATCTGGACCAGTATTTCTGTATAGTGCACACATTGGCTGTGCCGCCCTTCACTTCATTCTGCACGTCCACTATTCACATGGACATGATACTACAAAGTCCATCTTAAACAAAGGCATGCCTGATGTTGTTCGATATACTTCAGGTCCTTGCATCAAACACAAATCCTAATTAGGTAGCAGCAGATATAAACACTCCGACACATCCACAGATGGCACTGGCAGATATTGCCAAATCTGACTGTTCTTTTAGTACCTTTCTTTCCTGTTTGTGGACAGATACATAGCAGTTCTTTGAAAATATATATTCAAAGGTGTTATAACATGATGTCTCTGTTTCTTGAATGTCTCCTGAAATACACATGTTGCCTTGTTTCTTCCTACCTCTCCATGTTTTTTGCATCTGAACCAATAATTGTTGACAATGTTTTCTTAACGGTGAAGCTCTTCAGTCTTTCTGTAAAGTATATCTAATGGTTGTTTCATTCACAGAAGTAAAGAATACTGTATTCCCTGTGCAATAGATTATTCTTCTTTAAGATATGACTTTTACTTCTTTGAAAATGGTTTAAGGCCCAGAGGTATCAAACAGATGGTTTACTTTATAATACTTATAAACAACATTCTTCAGATATCAATACTCCAAAATAAACAGGAACCAAGACAAATACTATCAGCTACAACAGGCACACAGCCAAGAAAAGCTGCACACTGGAGACTTTTTTTTAGTTAGAAATAAGATTTAACATCACTCTTCCATTTCTGAAGCATAGGCAGATTGTACCAATACATTACTGAGCCAAGTCATTGTTGCAGATTCCTGTACCTTCCCTTCTTAAGCAAAGGCAATCTGATTAAGATGCTGAACAAGGCAGAGCTAAGCCATTACAGAAAAGTATGTATCTTCAAGATAATGTGAACAAATAAAATGTTAATAGTATGATAAACACAGTAAAACTCTTTGCAAGAGTATTGTAGTTGTTATTATCTTGAAGACACGCACTTCTCCATGGTGGCTTAGCTCTGTTTTGTTGTCAGATAGGTTTTATTTTACTCAGCTAGTTCTTAACTGTCCTTGGTGTGTTATTTGAGGTTGAAAGATGCTGAACATACCTAATCATCCAAGTTTGTAAAGTCGAAACAGCTGCCATTGCCTTTATTTCTTATTCTATCCTTACAGAAAAATTGTTTAAAACATAAAGGCCAGTTCATAGATGCCATTTTCCATTGATACCAGATTCAAGATATGGGATGACTCAGCAACTTTGTCAAGAGATGCACAGTTAATAAATAAAATCACAAACCCAGCAGTATGTGTTCAGTGGGACTGAGACAAAAAAGGCTATGGCAAACTGAAAAGGAGGTCAGAATTACAAACATTACTGAGCACAATAAACTGATTACCAGCAAAACATTACAGAAGTAGGTATTAAAGCAAAGCAGGGTACTGTAGCACAGGTTGTACACCAGGCATATTACTTACATAGGCAGCACTGACAAGACTAATGCCAAAGATCCCTGTGATTAGTATGGCATATATATCGTAATGAAAAAGTGCAGGGGCAGTGCATGACACACCACATTAATGCCCCCCTGTGGAACAGGGCAGGTAGCACTTATGGGACAAGTGTAGGACACTGCATGTCAGGCAACAGAAATGTCTGGGCCTCCCTGTGGATTAGTAGGGCAAGTAGAATTTAAGAAATAAATGGAAAAACAGAGCAAGGCAAGCAGCATCCATGCTTCTGACCCCAGTGGATTAATAGAGAAAATACTATTTAAGTAGCTTGTGTATAGACAGAATAAGAGACACATCACCCTTGCACTGTGTGAATTACTAGAACAGGTAGTCCTTAAGATACAGGTTCAGGGCATTGAGCATCAACAACTGTAATCATGTGGATTAGTAGGGCAAACACCCTGGCAAGCTTTAAGATGCCATAAGTACTACTTAAGGAACATGTGCAGGGATAGTGCAAGACAGGCAGCATTAATAGCTGTGTCCATGTGGATAAGGGCAGGTAGTAATTATCTCATTCCCTCCAGTGGAGCTCTGAACATTTGCACTGTGAATTCCAATGGGCAGAGGCTAAGCTTTTTGACAGAATCAAATTTTGTCCTCACATTTCAAACAAATGATCATATCTCTGGAAAGTACAGTTGTGTAAAATCTTATCATAACAGTAGATATCTTTCTCTTCACTGTTGCAGTATTCTTCTCCTAAAGGATCTCCTGCCAAGGATAGCTCAATGTCTGGCCAGCATAGCAAAGCCTTCAGCTCTTATAGATGCCGTGTGTCACACTTATACTTCCAGCATAGGATGTATAGCATAAAGATGAAGTACGGACACAGATTCTCAGAACAGAAAAAGTCCCAGGATGTACAGAATATCTTGAGGGACAAAGAGGAACATGTGCATCCAGAAAGTAAAATAAAAAAGGGATGAAGTGAATGAGGATCCGTGGCCAGAAGGGCAACTGGAACACAGGGCAAGAGTCAGTACAGAGGGTGAAGGAGGGAGGGACAAATACTGCAACAGTGAAGTGAAGGACATCTACTGTTATGGTAATATTTTACACAACTGTACTATGTCCGTCCATATGACTGTATATTTTATTGAAGGGAGAGTACATGAGCTAAAAGGAAGACTAGAAGGAGGAAGAGCCCTTTACAAAGCCGTGCAAGATAGCCCTGGCAAAACCTGTCCTGGTCCTGTAAACGACATCCAATTTATAATGTACAGTAAAAGTATGGACAGAAGTCCAAGTAACAGCCTCAAGGACAGAGTTGGTATCCAGACCCTTGAAAAAGGCATCAGAGAAGGTAACTGCCATCGTAGAGTGTGCCTTCACAGATGCGGAAAGACATTTGCTATGAAAAAGATAACAAAAAATGGCCTTAGAAATCTAGGAGGAGATGGTTTGCTTCGAAATAGCCAAAGCCAATGCTCTGGGATGAAAAGAAACAAAAATCTGCTCAGATATGTGAAAAATGTTAGTTTTATTTAAATAATATCTGAGCTGTCTATGCAAATTCAAGGTGTGAAAGATAAAAAGAAAACAGATGAAGAGACTGATTAAGGGATAACTCACTGACCACCTTGGGCAAGAAGGAAGGATTAGCACAAAGAGAAACCCTGTCTCTTTGTAAAACTAAAAGAGAAAGAATAGCTATGAGATCCTAAAGTTTAGACACTCTCTTGGCAGAGGTAAGAGCCAAAAGCAGAAATGTATTCTAAGTACAATGTTGCAAGGAAGCCGAAGAAGCAGGCTCAAAAGAAGTCTGAGTCAATTTTCAAGTACCAAACTGAGGTCCCAGGAAGGCAGAATAGTCTTTATTGGAAGCCTGATATGAAGGATGCATTTAAGAAATGGCTTGACCTCAAATATAAAGACCAGAGGAGGATTCAAGGGCACAGAATTATAAATTGCTGACAGGTGAGCTTTAAAGGAAGAATATGCCAGCCTAGAATGGATCAGAACACACAAATAACAGACAACCAGACATACCTCTGATCTGTCTAGATTTTTGCAGAATGTTCAGATTTTTGCCTCATATTTTTAATCTGTTCCTCATAATATTTATGTTTTTCTGGCAAATCCCTGACTATTGAAGTCACTAAATAATGACACACATTTGAGTTTCAGAAAAAATACATGCTAACACAAAACTTGTTATACAAGCAACTTTCTAAGTTTATAACAGCAATATTTAAAATATGTTCCTATATTTGTGCCTTTGTCCCTCCATTATTTTAGGCTTTTACTAGATTTCTTGCACTAAGAAGTTGAGAGATGTGGAACCAGTGGAACCTCCACAGTTAGGGGATTCTTTTTGTGTAAGAGGCACCAGACAGAAAATTGCTTCCATTTCAACATATATACTTTCCTGGTACTGGGGTTCCTGGCCTCCTGCAGAACCCAAAGCACGTTCTCAGAAAAGAGGTGCCTGAATGGGTTTGAAACCCTATCATCCACAGTGCTAGTTGAAGAGTTGACAAGTGAGAATGGATCAGAGATCCCTTGTCTTTTGTGAGGGAAAACCCACCTGGTGAGGCTACTTGTTATTGCCCCTGAGCAAGTGAGAAGGAAGGGGGAACCAATGTTGTCTGGGGCAAAAAGGGAGTCACTGACAGATTTTGGGAGTCCTGCTAAGTCTTATGTAAGACTCATAGTAACACAGGAAGGGGAGGGAAGGCATACAGAAACATCCCCTTCCAAGGAAAAGACAGGGCATCCATTTTCAAAGTCAGAGGATGTGGAATTCTGGAACAGAATAGAGGAAGTTGTCTATTGAGAGATGAGGCAAAAAGATCTACCTGAGGAATGACCCACAGATCGATAATGAACAGGAACACTTCTGTGAAGCATCCATTTGTGCGCCTATGTGTTGGACCTGCTCAAGAAATCTGTTACTAGATTGTGCTCTTAGGGAATGTAAACTGTTTGAAGAGTCACTTGATACTGTGTAGCTAAATCTCAGACCTGAAGAGCAAGTCTGCAAAGAAGATAAGACCTTGTGTCCCCTTGCTCGTTGACATACCACATCACTGTGGTGTTGCCTATTAAAATTTTGAGGGGCCCAGGATGAAAGAAGGAATGAAAAGCCTTAAGAACCAGAAGCAGAGACCTCATCTCCTTTACATCAATGTGGTCCTACTTCTGATTTGGAAGCCAGAGACCCTGAACTTTGAGGAGGCCACAGGAGGCACCACACCCCCTGTCTTAGGCAACTATAAAGAAATCCTGAGTTGGAGCTTGAAAAGGAAACCCTGGATGAATGAAACTCAGTGAAATCACCAATGAAGATCAAACCTGAGACAAGAAAGGAAAGGTACCAGAAAGTCCAGTGGGTGGTAATGTCAAAGCCACACTGACTTGAGGTACCACTGAAATTTCCTCAGATGAACCCTGATGAGGGTGAGCATGGGAATGGGAGAAGCCATGAACCTGAGAACCCTGAGAAATTCTCTGACTGTGACAGCTACCAGAGGAAAAAGGGATTTGAAAATGACAATTAGAGACAGAGTCTTGGGGGCAGGCAAGGATGCCATAATGGGAACTGTCTGAAGTCTGCAGCCAAGGAAAATATGAGCCTGAGAAGGCATCAAAACCTACTTCTGGAGGTTTATGGTGAAGCTTGGACTCTGTATCAGGGAAGTAGTAAACATGAGAACCTGAAGCAGAGTGTTGGGGAAGGAGTTTGAATAAGCAGATAATCTAAGTAGGGAAAGATCTGAATTCCTTGGATCCTACAAAATGCAATGACAGGAGCAAGGCATTTAGTGAATGCCCTTGGGGCAGTAGAGAGGCCAAAGGGGCAAAACAGAGAACTGATGATGCAAGAAAGAGACAGAGGAATGTAAAAATTTCCTGAGAAGATGATGGATAGGAATGTGAAGATATGCATCCTTGAGGTCCAAAGATACCAGAAAAGTGTGGGCTAAGAGAGGAGGAAATAATGTCTGCAAATATAATATCTGAAAGGAAGGAAGGAATCTTGAGAAGGTGTGCAGCTAGGAAAGATCCAGAAGAGGCCTCCAAGTGTCCTCCTTTTGTGGGACCAGAAACATTTTGGAATAAAATTCCTTCCCCACCTGGCCAGGAGGTATAGCTTGAATGATGTCCTGATCTAAAAGAGAGTGAAGAACCTCTGGGAAGTCAGACAGCTGTTCCCAAGGAGGTTGAGGAATTCAGTTGACAACCTCCCCACTGAATATCTAAAAATAGCTTCTGAAGTCCTAGCGTACCCTATATCCATATTAATCAACCATTCCATAGCAGAATCCCATATACCATCTTTATGGAAACTATCCTACATCATTACCCTCAATAAAGGTGGCCCCTTCCACTGACCTCTCCAATTACTGCCCCATCACCATCCTCTCTCCCCTCTCCAAGATATTAGAAAAATGTGTCAACACTCAGGTCTCTAACTACCTCCTAAGCAATAATCTCCTTTCTAATACCAAACATGACTTCAGGCCATATCACAGCATGACCACTGCTCTGGTCTCCTTCACTAACACTATCCTTCATCACAGAAACAGTGGCCTTTTCTCCTCAGCTGTATTTCAGGACCTATCTAAGGCCTTTGACATTGTTTCACACGAACTACTACTCTCTACCCTCTCCAACCTCTCTTTCTCCAAATTTATTTATTTTATTTATTTATTTATTTAACATTTGTTGACCGGGAATGTCCGACTAGGTTCCACAGGTTGCCTGAGGAAGCGAGGGGAGAGCGGATGCAGCAGCTCAGATGCATGTCTTGGAGGAATTGGGAGACCCCGAGGAACCGGAGGAAACCCACGAACACAGGGAGAACATGACACAGCACCCACCCAGAGAGGAATCAAGATAGAACCGGAGCTGTGAGGCTAATAACGCTAACCGCGCTGCACCACTGTGCCGCCCTTATGAGTCACAAACTGGTTCCACAGCTACCTCCACAGCTGCCAGCAATCAGTTGTCTGGGAAAACAACCTCTCCCCTCATCTACCAGTTACCCTAGGTGTTCCACAAGGATCTATCCTTGGCCCCTTTCTATTCTCCCTTTTCACTTACAACCTGCACACTGCCACCAAACAAGCTTCTCTCATACAGTACGCTGATGATTCCACCCTCATCTGCTCTGCCCCCACCTTACCAGAACTCCAACAGATCACACAGGAATATTTTTCATCCATAGAATGCTGGTTATCTAACTCCCAGCTCCTACTTAACCCCAAAAAGACCAGGCTCCTCATCTTCCAACCATCCAAAACTACCCCAAACTCTCCCCATTTCAATATATCTGCCAAAGACAATACGTCCATCTCTCTATCAGTTCACACCAAACTACTCAGTGTGGAGATAGACAACAATCTCAAATTCAATATCCACATATCTCTTATAGTACAAAAAGTACACAAAAAACGTGGTGCATTATATAAAAACAACCAATACCTCACCAAAACTCCTCCCAACTCATCAGCACCTTACTCTATGCATCTCCCATGCTTACTTGTCTTAGACAATCAGAATTAAATAAACTAGAGACATGCTACAACAAAATTGCAAAGTTTGTCACTGGTGCTCCCTAGAGTAGTCACCACTGTCTCTCCCTTAAACAACTAGATTGGCTTGAGCTCCCACAACTCCTTCATTTGAACCAACTCTCCTTTTCCCACAAACTTGCAAACCACCCACTCAAAATCTCATCACTTCAAATACTTCTACAACCCTACAACTCCACTAGACCCCTACAATCCAGCAACAAAAATCTCCTCCAAATCACCAAAGCCAAAACTCCAGCAGGAGAAACCCTATTTTCCTGTCCCATATCCAAGCTCTGAAACAACCTTCCCCACACCATCACTACCCTAACTTCCAGCAGTCACTTCAAGACTGCACTTAAATCACACCTAAATATTCACTGGCTCAGTCCATGTCCAATTCCCGACTAAATCCCCAACCCCTTTCTGCTCACTTTGCCCTCACCCCCACTTTGATCTAACAATCTTAATTTTATCACCTTACTACATGTTCATCAACCTTATTACTGAATGTTTATTACTCTTTTATTGTTTAACTTCAGTCATTGAACGTTTATTACACTTTCATTGTTTAACTTCAATTTGCTCCCAACTATAAATGTATCAAACGTTATTACCTTACTACATGTGCATCAACCTTATTATTAAATGTTTATTACGCATGTAAAATCTGTGGACCTTTTCTCCCCGGGCCTCCACTGAAAATGGACATGTGTCCAGACAAAATTTCCTGATAAACAAATGTAAATGAATAAATAATAAAAAAAACAGAGGAAGGATTTCCAAACCATGAAACCATGAAATATCCCTGATGGATAATGGACAGAACCCAAGATTCTGAAGTGATCTTTATCCAATTTGGGAGAGACAAGGACAGATGGAGGGACAAGAAAACCTTGCAGAGGGCAGGAGGATGCAAACTGTCAACTAGAACCTGGTTTACCCTGGAAAGCATGTTTCTGGGAGACAGGGATCTGAGTAGACTTAGCAGGAGGCACATGCCTAGAACACTTCTTGCCCTTGGGAGGAGGGTGAGATTGACTATGAACAAAGCAGACTTAGAGGGATAATTTCTTTGAAACTTGGGAATAGAGGAAACAAAAATATGATTCAGCTCCTGCAAGGCTCTACCCTTGTCCTGAAAAGACTTGAAAGGTTCATTTGCAGTGGACCCCAAAAGATTTTTATTATCCAAAGGAGCTTCCAAAAGTTTGGCCTTAATGTTGTCATGCAAGCCTAAAGAAGAAGGCAATAATAATATCTCTTAACTGTACTAAAGGCAGCAGCCCTGGAAGATGCATCAGCTGCATTATAGCTACATTTGAGTGAGTTGTGGGCAACTTGAGAAGAAGACCACAGCAAAGAAAGGGGCAAAGGTTTCCCCTCAGAGTCAGGATGGTCAGAAACCTGATCATACGAGTCTGGTAGTTGATGGCCCTAAAGGATAAAGTGACAGCAGTGTAAACTTTTTTGCCAGCCTTTCCATAGCCCTACTACCCTTATCTGAAGGCAACAGTTTGGTAGAGGGCAATAATTTGGATGGTTTATCAGAAGAGACTGACACTACAGAAGCATCATCAGAAGGACATTTATAAAGAAATTTTCACTCCTCAGGCACTTTTTAGAATCTATTTGGCTTCTTAGATACAGGGTACTGAGAGTCAGGGGCTACAGACACTGCTGAGAAAGTGTCCATGAGGCAGCCAGAACAGGAGGAGAGTCAATCTGTAGGAGCTCATAATATCTCCTCTGAATCTCTGAGACTTGAGAAGAATCGCACTTAAAATAATCCATCATATGGGCAATGGCATCCCCCAAAGGAGAGTTGCTCCAGGGGGGAATCTGGACTTATGGAGTGCTCCTCCTCCTCTGAAATGGATTTGGGAAGAGTAAGCCAAAGATTCATCCGCTGAATCCAGGTCCTCATCCAAGGATTCCAGTTGCCTAGGCCTCTTCAGTGGAGTAGAAGACCAGGGAGGAACAGGCACAGACAGCAAATGAGAAGGCTTCATGGCCATCAAAGCATTAAATAGACCCTGAGTGCAATCCTGGCATTCATGTTGGGGATCCTTATTAACAGTGGAAATATGTTTGTTTTTTGTTTCTTCTTTTGTGGGACATCTGCATGAAACACCCTCTGAGGATAAGTACCCCTAGCGAGACTCATTAATGGATATAGGAATCTTCTCCCTAACTAAGAGCTGAAAAATAACTCTGTCCTTTGTAAATAATCAGCTGAGGTTCCCCTTCAACATAAGGCACAGATGTTTGAAAAGCTTTCGAGGATGTTTGAGAAGCCAGATCCATGCAGGCCTCCTATGGAGTATTGCAGAGGAATCCAAAACAGCTACAGGAAGGTCCTCTAGGTTTTCTTTAACCTTGAGAGAGATGTCCTAGGGAGGTTGGACAACAGCCACATCGCACCTAACTTTCTTTGCAATTGGCTAGCCCTCAAGATGGGAAGATTCTGCCTGGGCACCTTTAGCCAACAATTTAAGATGTTGGGTCTCCATGTAGACAGACAAGGAGGAGAGATGACTATGGCAGGTTTTAAGTGCAAACGCCTGGCAGATAGAGCACTACATACAGTTGTGGGAAGCACCCAGATAAATAAGATACTGATTGTGATGGTCCTTATGGGGAATGTGCCTCCCACACTGACATTTTTCCTTGAACACAGTAGCTACCAAAATTAAGAGAGAGAGAGCGAGAAGAAACCCCAATGGGCCTATTACCTTTAAACAAGTCTTGGTAACCAACACAATAGAAAGGCATTCAGACTGAAGTTCAACTATGGCATTTAGACTGCCGGAAAAGATGTTCTGAGTATCGGCACCCATATATCACCTTTATGCCCTACATCTTGCCATAGTGGCCAGACATTGGACTATCCTTGACAGGAGATCCCTTAGGAGAATAATAATGCAAGTTATATAGAAGGACATCCACATGGATTACTAAAGAAGTATAAATGTCAAACTCTTCAGCACAAGCTATTTTTAAAGTGGTAATAATCTTTAGGCTCTAGGTCTTAAACTGGATTTTATAAATCACAGTAAACACAGTAGCTATTAAGTTTGTAATATTTTGTAAACAATTTGCAGTGTCTCAGCAACCATTCAACTTACTCGCACACACAGTCAGCAGCAATTTTGTTCATTCATCTGAAAGCTTTCATATGAGTGTTTTGCCTATGCTACTTGGCTGTTGTGATATTTAGAAAAACATGACATTTACAACAATATAAATACATTTTAAATGAACAACATTTCAGCACTCCTTCTATGCACTAGAGATCAGATATCAATAGAGCTGTGTTTGCCATTGTGCATACAGTAAAATAAACTATTTTAATATTTTGTCTGTCGTTTTGGAATTATTAATGGAAATATGGACAAACAAATATTTGATGCCAAGAAGCATCAGTAGGATGTAACTGTATATACACCAGGAGTTGTCATTTAGGTGTAATGAGTTAAGTAAAAGCTGTCTGTGTGTGTTTTTTTTGGGGGGTGGGGGTATTTACTGTTGCGCTGTAATGTGCAAGTCCAGGGAGTTAGGTTTCTCCACTGCATACTGAGATGTGATGTCAAATAAGTAAATGTGGTCATTGCATATCATAGAAAATCTGAACACCAGCTCACTGTCCATGTGATTCTACCACTGCTCATTTGTGTCCGATTAGGGCTCTGTGCTCATTTCTGAAATCAGTGTTCTGCTGTTTTGCTCAGGCCTATTGGGCTGCACTGTGGGCCATACCTACAATCTGATGAAGCTCCAGAGCAGATATGCACTGTCAGAAGTACATGAGAGCTCAAATTCATTTACTTTATTTATTTAGTTTCTGACAGATAAATATGTCTGTATGCATACATGTTGAGCTTCTGTTACTATGCATTTTCATGCATATATTTTTTTCTTTGTGAATGAACCTGTGCATTAGTTATGTCTGTGCATCAACATATCTTGTTAGTGTTAATTATCTATTTCCTTCTCTGTGGATGAACCTTGTCTGTTTGCTAGTTGCTTTGTGCGTTGAAAGCTTCCAATATACCACCAAAGGATATGGTAACTCTGCTGCATTAGCTGTACAGCAGCACCCAAACTGCTATTAGTGCTCTGAAACTGTACTAAGGAAAAGTAGTTCCCAATAAAGTGAAAAGAGAAATACAAGGATATGTATATCTTTTCTAAGAATAGGGCCTATCTCCCTAACCTACCAATAAAAATAATGTTACCTTCTGTGTGCTCCACTGCTGCTAGATTGTAATGGCAATAGTAGCATACATTGCCCATACATTATACAGTTGAGGGTCTGGAGGGAAACAGAGCACTTGGATAAAGCCTACACAATGACTAGAGGCAAATTATAACATCAGAATGAAGGAATGACAGCCAAAACCTCAATCAGTGAACCAGGAGCTGTGGAACAGCAAAGCTACTGACCATGTCACTGTCCAAGCTATTAACTGCTATGATACGCATCCTGCTCAGACCACTACAATATGTCGCCTATTGTGTATAGTGCTGATGTTTGACTGTGATGGAAACTGAAATAAATTATGGCCAACTTGCTACTTTTAGACATGCTGACCCCCCCCCAGTCATCACTGTCCATAGATAGCCACCATAGCCATCAATTGCAACTGCTTTATTCACTGTGCACATCTCAGGTGAGTTACAAAGTAGACATAATAAGGTATTTTATTTAGTGTTATACAAATGCAGACTAATTCTCTGAAACCAGAATAATGACAGTTTTTTAAGCAAATGACAAAAGGGTCAGTCACTCTCATTTACAGACAACATCCATGCTTAGCAATTATAGTTACTTTGCTGACTGTGTACACCTCCAATGTCTGATATGGGATATTAAAAAAATAGTAGCCTAAGTAATGTACTGCAATATTGTTTCACATAAATTGCAGCCACAGTAAAGTATTCTCAGTTGCTTCACACAAATACACATTAGTACTGCAAACTTTAAATAATGTTCCTTTATCTTGAATTAATTACAAGAGGATCAGTCCCTTCCATCCACATACAGGCCCTTTACAGAGCAACTAAAGCCAAATATGTTAACTGTGTGCATCTTAATTTTCTGCTTGTGATAAAAACTGGCCACGGTAATGCATTTTAACTTTGCTTCAGACAGTCACCACAATAAAAATATTCCAGTGACTGTTTAACTTCAGTAAATGGCAACATGATCAGTCACATTCATTCATAGAGGGTCCCTTACCCAGTAATTAACAATAAATTTGTTTCAAGTGTACACCTTAGCTATCAGGCTGTTATAAAAATAATAACTGACCACAGTGGTTTACTTCAAACATCATCATTTATACACAGAGACACAGACGCACACACATACACACACACACACACACACACACACACACACACACACACACACACACACACACACACACACACACACAGAAGTTTATAGGTATTTACTAGGCATGCAGTCCAGGATACCATTAAAGAGTCTATCCCAAATTCTTAATTGCTGCAAACTTGCTCAAGGCTACTCGGTAGACAAACATTAATAGAGCATATCCTTAACTATATGCACTAACTAGTTAACTAAGAGCCTCACTGTCTATTGACTGATATAACTGGAGTACTGTTTGAGTGCTCTCAATGGCTATAGAGATGAGGAGGATTGAACCCAGGGTCTCATGCATGCAACACACATGCTCTATAATAAGGCTAAATCCTTACATGAGATGAATGAATCAATACATAAACAATGGCTCAGAAATATATTTCTGTTTGCTACAGTCAGAAATGAGCTATACAGTGCAGTCAATTGCAACCCACACCCACACACAGCTTTGAACACAATTAGACCAACTTGTATGTCTATGTACACCACAGATCTTTACTTGTAATCAAGTGAATGAATAAATACATATATAGTTAGCCAGAAATGCATCTCATACATTGCAATAGCTATTTGTATGCGAGTGTTCACCTCAGATCTCTGTTTGTAATCAAATGAATTAATAAAACATAAAGAGCAGCTGAGAACTGTATTTAATCTTCCTGCTCTCAGGAACATACTGTGCAACCCCACCACACACTCACAGATATAACCAGAATTGCAGTCACTTGTATGATTTTGTACACCTCAGATCTCTGCTTGCAATCCAGTGACTGAATAAATGTATAACCAATGACCCAGAAATGTATTTCTGCTTGCACACATGCACTACAAATACTTATAATCAAATATTCTGGCTGACATGTATGGTAATGTTAAACAAACAAACAAACAAACAAACAAATACTTAAATAAACAAAACTTCAACAAAAAATATTCCTGTGCTCGCTCATATGCACAGGTCTCTGTTAACTTGTTTCATTTTTTCAGATTGCCTCAGTCACCTAAGTCAGTCTGAACCAATAGGAAGAAGAACCTTATTACTTCATACAGCAGCCCGGTCAGGATCCTCTGGGATGGCATTTTCACTACTGACAAATAAAAGGAAGACCTGCAGTAAGCTGTAATCATCTTTTTCTTTCTTAGCAAAAATTTTGCACTGGACTTTTTGCTAAATAAGCTGGACTTGTTTTTCTTTTTTTCTTTTTTTAATAGAATGCACACTACCATACATGGAGTAACAATTCCACAACATGGAAACATTGGCAATTATTTAAATGAAAAATAAAATAAAACAAAATTATGGATGAGTTGTGTTGTGATTTGGGGGTGGTTGATTGTGCTTGTTTGCATGTAGTGCACCATCATTCACTGCCGCATAGTGGTGGTTACCATTGGTGGTTATAGATGCAAACATTTTGCTTGTTAAATTTTCCCTTAGCAATTTGCTTGTGGTCCTCCAGAGGTTTTTTGTGGTCCTGCTCTACTGTCAGGTGGAGCACTAAGCCTAGCCTCAGCGGTACAACACACTTCTCATCCACTAGCCATTCCTAAGTGCGACCTCTTTTCCAGACTATATAAATTTACCTAACACTATGGACGGACATTTTCCCACAGTTTCTTCAGCCAGCTTGGTCAACATGGACATCCTGAGGCAGTGTAGCAACTACCTCATGTTCACTGATAAGTCTCTACTCCTAGTCCACACAAACTCAATATGTGAAAGATGAACCTTGAATCCATGCTCACACACCACTCAGTATATATGACAATGAGCATATTGTCAGCATGCACACCTTATCTCCTACTCCATCCAAACTCACATTACACATACCTATATATGCAGAGGTCCTCACCAGAAACATGCCTAAACACCAGAGACCTCCCACACACAAACAAAAGCACACTACACATAATACTTCCTCTGCATAACACAATACACACAATAGCTCTCACCAGTCTCTCACCTGTCAGGCCCATAAGGCAAAGCACAAAACCAAGCATATTAGTCATCAGTGATTCCAGCATGAGACACACATAGATATCCCTCTCACCAGGCTGAATAAGGAGATCATGGTCAGCTGTCTGTCAAGTGCCAGGATCCACCATATCGCACATGCACTCAAGTCTATCAGCAACAGGTGCTGCTATGACTTCGTCATAGTCCATGTTGGTGTGAACGACTTGAGAAAAACCTCTCTGGATTATATATAGACAGACATGACTGAGCTCTTGGACTGTGTGTCTTAGGCAGGTATGTCCCTAGCTTTAAGCAGCATTTTACCTTCACCTAGGATGATGCCTGAATACAAATAGAAAATGACTGACTTCAATAATTAGCTTAGTTTCTGGTGTCATTCTAAGGGGATCTAGTATCTGACAGCTTGGGATAACACCATCGACAGACCTGGATGGTTTGCCAGATATGGTCTTCCTCTGTCACCACTGGGATTTCAGTTACTGTCTAAGGCTCTTGCCACCCCATAGTACCTTTTTTAGGCAGTGTCTCAAGGACAAAATTCCTGACGTAAAAACTCCATCTAAAAACAACCTCAAGGTTATGCTGCTAAATGCTAGGAGTCTTAACATGAAACTGCACTCACTAGAAGTAGTCATCACCTTGGAAGCAGTCATCGCCATAGACAATCTTTCAACTGAAGCACTCAGGCCATTCATTTCTCAGCCCGGCACTTGCTCAAAACTCATAAGCAAGCATTTATAAATCCTAGCACTAGACCCTCCTGTACTGTACAGAAGGACAAGGCTCTCTATTCGACCTTACCAGCCATCCAGTAAAACAGTTCACTGTACCTATCCAGGCATGTCCAAAGGGCAGTTTCAGGTGTACTCTCCAGTCCAACTGGTGAATCTGGGCATTTTGAGGCAATGTTACAACTGTCTCATGTACACAGACAACCCTCTCCTCCTACCACCAAACGCTAATACATGCAAGAGATGCAATTATACAGCCAAACTGGAGGCTAAGCTCTCTCAACCCAAGACTGGATCAGACAGTCAAGAGGAGAAGGGAAATATTTGCATCACACCACCAGTCTCACATAGGCCCATTAAACCAGCACTGGGAAAAAATACACATAAATACATGAAAACATACTCGGAGGCTCTAAATAAAAATCTGCAAAACCAACAGAGACCTCCAAAGCAAATATCCAAGCAACCTCCAACCCCCCAACACAAACCATGAAACACATACTTCACAAAACCAGTGTGCCATGCAATCACAGCCCTTAAAGCAAAATAACATACCCAACATACTAGTAATAGGTGACTTTATAGTCAGACACACTGACATCCCACTCACTAGGCTGAATAAGGAGAAGGTTACTGTTAGCTGCCTGTCAGGTGCCAGGATCCGCCACATAACACAAGCACTCAGGTCACTTCAGAACAAGTACAAATATGACTCTGTCATTGTCCATGTTGGTGTGAATGACCTGAGCCGTACCTCCCTGGACTACATGAAAACAGACATGGAAGAGCTCTCTGATCACATAGCCCAGGCCGATATGAACCTGACCCTGAGTAGCATCCTGCCCTCACCAAGAATGATACCATGGTATAAAGAAAAAGTTCTCAATTTCAACAATTGGCTAAGTTTCTGGTGTCATTCAAAGGGGATCCAGTGTCTGTTCGCCTGGGATGACATGCTCAACAAGCCACACTGCTTCGCTAGAGATGGCTTGCACCTGTCACCCTTAGGCTTTCAGATACTGGCCAAGGCTCTTGCCACCCCATAGTGCCTTTTTTAGGCAAGGCTCAAATGTCAAACCCACCACTGTAAATAGCACAAATAACAAAAAACTAAGGGTAATGCTACTCAGTGCCAGAAGTCTAAACCTCAAAATGCACGCACTCAAGGCACTCCTCAGTATGGAGAAAATCGATATATGTGCAGTAACAGAAACCTGGTTTATGGCTCCAGGGAGCACCCCAGCACTACCAGGTTACAACTCATACCATACATTTCGGCCACAGAACCCAAATCGAAATACAAAAGGTGAGGGCGTATCTATATTCATCAAGGATACCCACATCTCCAGGTTAGTGGCACAGCACAATGCTTCAGAGATCATCCACGTGCAACTAACAACGGACAAAACTGCAATTCAAATTACAGATCACCCACCATGTCCCAGGACCCCCAAAACTTCCTTTGGGAGATTTCAATTGGGCAAAACAAAACTGGGAAACTAAACTACTCAAAACTACTCAAGTACTAATTTATAATTATAACAAAACTCAAATGCCAACATCAACTACACCAACATGACTGGTCAGAGGTGACAACAACATGACCTGGTCATCACCAACACCACAAGGTCATGAACATCACCATCGGAGTCATCCCCTGCTGGTTTCGCTGGTTAGATCTGACTGTATCCAAATCACCCCCCCCAGCCCCACCCCCTGGAGAAGGAGAAGAAAGAAACCATGAAAAAAAACAAACTCAAAACAAACATAATTTACCAAGAAAGGTGGAAAAAAGCAATCCTTGCTGAAGGATAAAGCTAAAGCTGTCAAAGCTGCAAAATCCTTTTCCTACTAACCACTGCTAGCAAAACCCATGCATGCCATCCCAAGCAAAACCAAGAAAAAGCCTCCCTCTCCAAAAAAGAGTGGCCAGTCTGGATAACTCCCAAATATAAATAAAAATAGAATAATAGAAAGAAAAAAGTAAAGAGAAAGGAAGGCATCCCAAGAAAGTATCAAATCAACATCTGATCCCATCAAAACATCATCAAATCATCAAAATCAAAAAGAAAACTTCAAAAAAAAAAAAGATAGGACTCCAGCAGATAACCACAAGGCGCTTAGAAGCTATGTCATGAATCTGCTCAGATGCCTTCATCCTGCTCAGAGTTAGTGCAAAAAATAAAAAAAAAACTGAATTGACCATCAACATCCTGGCAGGCAGGAGCAGCGAGATTCCCTCTCCCTCCCCCTCCTCCCCCCCCCCCACCCATAATACATAACCATAGTAGAAGAATGTGAAATCACACTCACACAGAAACAAACAACCCACAACAAAAAAACAAAAACACAACATCACTGGCACGGTGTTCCAGGCTGCATCCTACATGATCTTAAAAAAAATAAAAACCTCCAGCTAAACACAACTTTCAGACTGAGGCTCTCCACAGGCCTCTACATCCCAGAGTGGTGGTGCACACTATATTATTCTGCTCCCACAAAGGTAGAGCCAGCAGAGACTCTGGGAACTATCCTATCTATACCCAAGCCTAATCTTGGTCTGCAAGGCTATGGAGTGCATCATCATGGAACTCATTAATATAGACATTGGGAACCTCCAAACACAGGACCCTACCCAGTTCGGATTTGTTAAGGGCAGATCATACCTCCTAAACCTGGTGGACTTCATTGAGACAGTTACAAAGGCTATAGACGAGGGAGAGGTGGTACACACAGCCTACCTAGACCTCGCAAAGGCCTTCAACACCATTCCCCATTCTGGTATTATAGGCAAGCTCAAGAACCTGAACATAAACCCCTACATCACAAGATGGGTTGCTAACTGGCTCACGGACAGAACTCACATGGTGAAAGTTGCGGGAGCTAGGTCCGACTCTAAACCAGTTACAAGTGGCATTCCCCAGGCCTCAGTCCTAGGACTCCTCCTGTTCGGCATATACCTCTCAGAGGTACAGGCAAGCACAGGAGGACTATGGCTGACCAAGTTCGCAGACGACTGCAAACTAGGGGCTATAATTGACTCTCCGGCTGACACAGACATCCTCCAAAAGGGTCTCACTGAGATGGATACCTGGTGTCAAAATCATGGTCTCAAGCTAAATGCCAAAAAGTGCATAGTCATCCCCTTTAGAAAAAACAAAGTACCCACAAACTTCCACATAGGTGGTAGTCCCCTAAATACGGAAGACGTAATAAGGGATCTGGGGACCCAAGTAGATAGTAATCTCACCTTTGATAATCACATTGCCAAAGTGGTTAGAAAATCCTTCTACGTGGCCCACCTAATCACAAAAGGGTTTGCATCCAGATCAAAAGAGGTAATTTTGCCCATCTACTCATCACTCATCAGACCCATCATAGAGTACAACACCCCATTTGGGATGTACCTTACAAGACACCTGCAACACCTGGAGACACCACAGAAGTACCTCACCAAGAGGATCACTGGCCTCAAACAGATGCCCTATGCAGCTCGACTGAAGAAACTCCAGATGTACTCGGTTGCATACCGCCTACTCAGAGGTGATCTCTGCCTGACATACAAGGCCATGTCCAACCCAGAATTGATGGACATGCTCCACCTAAAGAAAACCTTATCCCCTTGAGCCACATGCTCTAGGGATCTAAACCTCACCACAACAATAAATAGGATGTGCTGGAGGGATAGATTACTGTCCCAGAGACTTCCCATGCTTTAGAACAAGATTCCAATCTATATTAGGCAGAGCTCCTCGCTAACACTCTTCAAGAGAAACCTTGACGAGTGGATGGGAAACAGAAAGTTTACCCTGGGGATCACTTCAGTGGATCTGCTGGATAGAGGCACAGGGAACTAATCTAAGGGGGTGGTGAAAGCCAACACATTCTGGCTAGGCTTAAAAATGCCTTCGGGCAGATAGCCTAGTACCTACCTATGAACGTATGCACCTATGAAGATACAGACATTTGTACAGTCAAGGAGAACTAGTGCAAGGCTGTATAGAGAATCCTAGCCATACCAGGTTACACCATCGTCCACACATTCAGACCACAAACTGAAGGCATGAAAACTAAAGGTGGCAGTGTATCAATATTCATTAAAGATTAATACATCTCCAGATTGGTTAAGCAGTATGAATCCCTGGAGATACTTCAGATGCAATTAACTGTTGGTAGGACACCTATTCAAGTCATTGCCAGCTATAGGACCCCCTCCATGAATCAGGACACCCACTCTGCCTATTTGGATCTACTTGAGTCTATCAAGATACATCCAAGCACCATGGTTTTGGGTGACTTTAAACTACCCGTCCATTGGCTAGGTAAATTACTCATGCTCAAACTCATTTACCCAAAGGTTCCTCGACTTTGTTAACTCCAATGCCCTAGACCAGCTGCTTCACACCCCCGCAAGGGGTGCCAGCATCCTGGATCTGGTGCTTACCAATATGGGTGACCATTGTAGTGCCCTCACTTTGAGGTCTTCCCTTGTGAGATCTGACCCAAATCCATTTCATTTGAAGTAACTATCACACCTGCCCTCCTCCAGCAGCAACTAAACTAAAACCACTTCTCCAAAGCAGATTATAACCTTTTACAGGATAGTATAAATAGCTTCACTGCACCTCTCCCCTCAGATGAAACTGGTAACGATGCTGAGTTCTACACCAATGCTTTATACAAACATCTGTATAATTACATTGACTCAGCCGTACCTGATAGGACCAAAATAAGCTCCTCAAGGGAGAGCAAACCTGCTTGGTGGACAACTGCCATTAACAGACTTTACAATAAGAGGAAGAAATTGCTGTCTAAGAGTAAGAAGGAGTGAGCCCTAAACTGGAAACACTCCCTTCTCAGTTTAACAAGAAAATAAGACTTCTTATGAAGTCCTCCAAAGCAAACTATGAATCCAAACTAGCTTCCTCAACTAAGGACCACCATAAGGCATTCTTTAGTTACATCTATAACCTAAAAGGAAAGGCTCAGATTTGTACCAAACTGGTAGTTAATTATACCACATATACTGAGCTTATGGGCATAGTTAACCTGTTGGCTGACAGGTTCTGTGAAAACTTCATTCTCATGTCCCCACCACATGTAGCCCATGTCATCCCTACTACCTGTCCACTACCTTGTATCTCTAAAGAGCAGGTCATAAACACGATCTATAAGGCCAAACATGCAGCATCTATGGGACCTGCTAAAATCCCAGGCTGCATCCTACATGGACTCAGTTAATGACACCATTGGGTACTCTTTTCCATCATAGTCTAAGTACTGGCTTTGTACCAACTGAATGGAAAACTGCCACCGTTATTCCCTTGCACAAAGGTGGTGCTTCCACTGACCCCAGGAACTATAGACCTATTAGCCTGAATAGCCTTATCTGCAAGGCCATGGAGTGAATCATCATGGACCTTATCAACAAAGATATAGGTAATCTCCAAACACTCAACCCTACTCAGTTTAGATTTGTCAAAGGGAGATCATGCCTGTTAAACCTGGTGGACTTCTTCAAGAGAGTCACCAAGGCCCTGAATGAGGGGGAATCTGTGCATACAGCCCACCAAGACTTAGCCAAGGCTTTTGACACTGTCCCCCACTCATGCATCATTGACAAACACACCCAGCTAGGTATCAACCCTTATATTTTTAGATGGGTCACTAACTGGCTCAATGATAGAACCCATATAGTCAAAATAGGGGAATCCACCTCCAACAGCAGACATATAACCAGTAGTGTTCCACAGGGATCAGTCTTGGGGCTAAAGGTCTGTGGCTGAAAAAGTTTGCTGAAGACTCCAAACTGGGAGAGGTCATAGAATCTCCAAATGATGTCCACAGCCTACAAAGAGGGTCTTAAACAAACAAATGAGTGGTGCCAAAGTCCTGGCCTTAAACTCAATGTAAAAAATGTATTATCATCTCTTTCAAGTAAGAGCGATGTTCCTGCTTACTACCTCATCAATAGCAATGTCCTATGTATGCACTGGTGAGAGATCTGGGCACGCATGTTGACAGCAGCCTTACCTTTTATCACCATGTCTCCACAGTGGAAAGAAAGGCATTCTATATTATACATGTCATAAGTAAGGGCATTGTCTCCAGAAATAAAGAAGTTACAACTTTCCTGCACTCTTCCCTTATCAGGCCAATAACTGAGTACAATGTCCCTTTTGGTATGTATTTTTCCAAGCACCTGCAGCAATTGGAGAGACCACAAAGGTTTCTCACAAAGAAAATTCAAGGTCTTCAGCATCTGTTTTAAGTGGATCATCTGAAATCACTGTCACTTTATTCTGTTTCATACACACTACCTAGAGGTGATCTCTGCCTTGCATATAAGGAAATCTCTGACCTTGCTTTTTTGGAAATGCAGCATATCCATATGTCAAATGGTACATGGGTTATTCGCTCTAAAGACTTTAACCTGGTATGTGACATTAATAGAACCTGCTGGAGGGACAGATTTGTCTCCCAGAGGTTATCACACCTTTGAAATAGACTCCCACTTCATGTCAAACAGAGAACGTTACTGGCCCTATTCAAACACAATCTGGACGATTGGATGGGTAACCATAAATTCACCTCAGGAGTTCCACCTGTGTCCTTCTTGGACAAGGGAAATAGGTGCTGATGGTGGAAATAAGGGTAGAAACAGGCTAGGCTTGTAAATGCCCTCAGGCCATTAGACTAGTGACTTCCTGTTATCCTATACAGCTCAGCCACTGCTGATGAACACACTAACTGGATGCCTTTCTCAAGTCACTTGGATACCAACTCAAAGCACAAAGCAGAATTTGCTAGCAGTAAATAACTATGTATTCCATGTTATCTGCTGTTTTGTTACCATCTTGTTAGCCAGTAGACTTCAAATGATAGGGGAGGTTTTGACATTAATTAATTGTCTTTATATTTGTATGGTGCACTGTGAATTTACTTAGTATTATTTAAAAGTGGATAACTAGAACTTTATTGCCAATTGTTAATGCCAAACATATATAGTAGCTACTCGTGTAAGCATACTGCATTTAGAGAAGGATTTTTAGTTTGCAGAATGTATTGCTTTCATCATAATAATGTATAATTCTCAATTAGTAAGTAAAAAAAAAAATCAAAAATGAAAAGGTCTCCTTTTTAAAGCACAGTGTGCCATTTGTAGCAGTATAAAGAGTCTTGTGTTTGGGAAGAAGTATTGTCATGAGTTTTATCCAATGCCTTGGTTCTTCTATTCTAAAAAAGGCTGGCTTAGACACCATCAACCTGGATACTCCTTTCAAACTTCCAATTGTAAATAGGGGTTTAGAGAAGGTGGCTGACACACCATTGGACTCTTACTTATGACAAAGAATGATATCTGTGACCCATTCCAGTCTGGCTCTTCTGCTGTATACAGTACTGAATTAGTCCTTAGCAGTCCTTTAATGATTCTCTTTTGGTGAGAGAAAATGTAATTTTTCTGCTGTTCTCTTTGGTTCTCTTATCAGCATTTGTCACAGTGTTCCACAGGATGCTGCTGGGACATTTCCAATAATCCATTGCATCACAAGTGTGCTTCTGGATTGGCTTGCTTCCTGCCTTTCTGGGTGTATATGGACTGTTGGGTTAGTGGGTATACACCTCTGTTTCTTAGTATCTTACTTACAGTGAATCACAAAGCTCCCTACTAGGCCCATTATTTTTCACATGAAAGAGACATCAACTGTGCCATTGTTACAGTGATGGCATGCTCTGCCTTATCTTACCTTATCTTATTTCTTTTCTCAGGAATCTGTGACTAATGTTAGCAGTTTAGCTGACAATTTGGAAAGCGTTCATAACTGAGTGACAGGAGACTGATTAAAACTCATCTCAAATATAGTTGCCGTGATTGTATGTTTGTTACAGTTTTTTTCCTAATGTCCTACTTGATAGCTAGCAAACTCTTAACAAGTCATATATGTGCAGCTAACAAATTGTCTTCTTTTTGTCTTAATAACATTTCAGTTGTTCTATACCAGATTCCACCAACAGATTGTCCTGTAGTGGTTCACACTCTGTGATTCTCTTGTTGTGGCTATTGTTATGTCCTGCACCTAGAGCTTTCTGATTGTGAGCTAGACTGCTTGCAGCTTGTCCACAGCCTAGTTAATTTCTGGGATGTCAAATTACCATCATATTATGGTCATTCCATATGACTTATACTGATCAATTTGTCTGCAGATAAATTTTAAAGTTATAGTTTTCTTTATCTGGGTCTACCTTACTAGGGATCCTTGTCTGAGAGGTGCTCTTTCATGATAAACCTGTACCATTCCCTGTGCCCTATTTCCCATGGGCTGCTGGCATTTCTAGAGCTGCAGAATGACTCTTCTAGAACTGGTGCCTTTGCTTTTCAAGGACTATGCCAATGTAACATACTAACTAAATGACTGGGAGATTTCTCAATGCTATGTAGTTTCAAATGTTCCCTAATGATGTAACTATTTAAGCTTTGCTATAACTGAGTAGTAAATTATACTGTGCTGCTGGATTGGGCTAAATTTTCCAAGTAATTTTATTTCATTTATTGTAGCATTCTCTTTTGTCTTTGTTTCTGTTCCTTCTTTTTCATTTTTCTTTATGTTTTATATCTTATTCTTAAGATGTATTTATATCCATGTTTAGTTTTAAGTATATAGAAGTGTCTAACATTGCTTTAATATGAACTTCAGATGATGCACATGGACTGAGCATGAGCACTAATCGCTAACATATGGACTCCCCTCAAACCGTTCAAAGGAAAAAATAAATATCATAAATAAATTCATTGTCATTAGCAATGGTAGGTCTAGAAGTGATTAAAATGCACAGTCAGTCATAAAAAATCAACTTGGGAAAGTTAATGATACTCTGGTACTATACCATGGGGAAATAACAGAACACAGAGATGTTTTGATGAAATAGGCAGTCTCTGTTTAGGAAATATAGACATGATCATTTCCTTTACATACAAAACTTTATGTATATAAATAATGTACAGATAATATTGCTACCAGAATGCATTGAAAGTATTGATCTAGTACAACTTTTAAGTAAAGAAATAAAAAGAATGTAAATAGAGTACTGCATACCACTGAAAAAAGACCATCATATTCATGCACTACTGATCGCTAACAATACTCCTAAGCATTTCATTTTTTAAATGTCTTGATTTTGACGACAGAATTAGGAGACAGCACAAAAATTGCCTGGCAGACTATTTGTATTTTGGCTGATTTTTGTAATGCACTATATATCACAAAAGAAAGGCTTTGGCTCCATATTTAAGATTATATAGAAATACAGGATATTATGCAATCAAGACTTCCAGCACAGATACATCTAGCACAAGAGAATAAAAGTTATTTATTATCAGCTCAGCTAAGGCAAAAGATTTTGCAAGAAGGATAGGAGGAACAAGGACACCATGATATGCAATTGTTGTACTGAAAATTTGGAAAACTAGAGGCATGTCAGTCACACTAGATAGATGGCAACATGTTTTAGAGGTTAAGGTTAACTTGAGAAAATGTTACTCTATAAACTTATTTGGTAAAAAATCATACTTTTATAATATATGCATGTGCTTAAATGGTTCACAGGCTAGACTTGTCATGTTTCAGAAGATAATGTGGATGCTTTTCAGAGACTTATACTGACTTATACTGGAATACAATTTATTCTAATTACTTTAATAAAAAAGAATGTATTAACCTAAATAAAATGTTATTATTTTTTAAATTTTTTAAATATATGCGTACTGGAAGGGCGATTAACTATGGATTAGTTTAGGCTATGAGTTATGTAGCCTAGCCTACTTTTTATTATAGTATTAGACTATATATATATATATATATATATATATATATATATATATATATATATGTGGGTTACAATCAAAATTCTGAGTGAAGGTTCGACGACCATAGAACTTCAAAATTTGATTGGCTGAACACGTTATCAAACCTTGATTTGTGGGAGTGTTGGTTTAGCAAATGCATTGTGCATTTGCACATATGTGGTTATGACAAGAGATTGCGGTACAGTGTGGATCAGGAAATTTGCCGTTTCCCCATTATAGAGCGATCTAGGAGTTGGAACATTAAATGTGCGCGGGGGTGTGTGGACGGGGGCATAGCCCCATGCATGGGGAGTGCAGGGATCTTGCTCCCCTGCTAAATAGTTTTGTCATGTGGTATGCAGTGTTCCAGTGAAGTATATGGATGTTGAGAGAGATTAAATTTGCTTCAGGAAGTGTATTTGCAAAATTCTGACCTTCTCAACATTCCATTTCATCTATCTGCTTCGATATTTTAGGTAGGATAAGGTTTTGATCATCGACTTTATGATTGTATTATTTTTGAAAGCTTTTATATAATAATAAGTAGACTACCTGTTACTATTAACAAATAATTTGTAAATAGGTGTTACAGGGGTTACATTGTTGTCCGTATTTTTATTTCATTTTTTCTTTCATTTTTTTTTATAATTGTGTCCATTTAGATTATACTTGAAAATTTCTTATCACATAGCCACTAAGAGCTCCATCTGGCTTGTTGGATTAAATGCGCAGAGGTAGCAACATCCCTGAACTGGTCATTACTAACGTGGCCGACCATTGCTCTACACCAATAGTTAGCTCCTCCCTGGTTAGATCCGACCACAAACTAGTCACCTTGGAAATCCACCCCCCTCAGCAAAGGTAACCGCCATGAAAAACTTCTACAAAGTTAACTTTGGGCTCCTAAAAACAGAGGTGGCTAACTTCACGGCACCCATGCAAATAGAAAATAGTTGCATGATTGCAGAATCATACACCAATGCACTGAATGAAAACGTGCACAAATGCATGGCTCGCATCATACCCAATAGAACCAAGACGCTCTCCTCCAAAAACAGGAAGCCAATCTGGTGGTCCCTTGCAATAAACAAACTCTACAACAGAAGGAGGAAACTGATATGGAATAAGGTGAAGTCCCAAGACTGGAAAAACTCCCTTATCAGCCTCAACAAAACATTGAGATCCTTCATCAAATCCTCTAAAGCTAGCTATGAAAACAGAATTGCAGCAGATAATAAAGACAACCACAAGGACTTCTATAGTTAAGTAAAGAATCTCCATGGCAATACCCAGATTAACTCAGAGCTACTGCACAATGGTACCTCCTATACTGGGCCAACAGATATTGCCAGTATAATGGCCAACATATTCAGTGCCAACTTTACCCCTCTCTCCTCCCCCAAGGGACCAGTCACAATACTAGTTGATTGCCAGGCACACAGTATTACTGCTGCACAGGTTAAAGCAGCACTATCCAAGGCCAAGAATGCAGTATCTATGGGACTTTACAATATCCCTGACTGTGTTCTACATGAACTACAGAATGAACTGGCACCTCATCTCTGTGCCCTGTTCAGTCACATCCTCACCTCAGGCGTATTCCCTACCAAATGGCGCACTGCTACAGTCATCCCTCTACACAAAGGAGGACTACAGACCCTGGGAACTATCGCTCCATTAGCCTGACGAGTCTGATATACAAAACCATGGAACACATCATCATGGACCTAATAAACAAGGATATAGAGAATCTCCAAACTCTGGATCCCACACAGTTTGGTTTTGTGAAGGGTAGATCATGCCTGCTCAACTTGGTCAACTTCTTTGAGTCAGACACCAAAGCTGTGGATGAAGGCAAGGTGGTTCATAGAGCCTACCCTGATCTGGCCAAGGCTTTTTGATACCATTCACCACTCAGGAATCCTAGAAAAACTCAATAAGCTAGGCATCAACCCCTATATCACTACATGGGTTGCAAACTGGCTCACAGATAGAATCCACAGTTTGGAAGTTGCTGACTCCAAGTAAGACTGCCGACTAGTCATGAGTGGAGTCCCACAGGGTTCAGTCCTGGGGTCCTCTCCTGTTTGGTATCTACTTCTCTGAAGTCCAGGCTAACATGAAGGGACTCTGGCTGACAAAGTTCACAGATGATTGCAAGTTAGGAGCTATTATTAACTCTCCAAGTAATGTTGACATCCTACAGAATGGCCTCACTGAGACCAACGACTGGTGTCAGAACCATGACTTTAACCTCAATGCCAAAAAATGTCGTCATCCCTTTTGGGAAAAACACGGTTCCCATGAAGTACCACATTGATGGTAGTCCACTGAACACAAAAGGTGTTATAAGACATCTGGGAACACAGGTTGAGAGCAACCTCTCTTTTGATCACCACATTGCCACTGTGGTCAGAAAGTCCTTCTATGTGGCACATATCATTATTAAGGGTTTTGCATCCAGGAAGAAAGAGGTCATTATCTCCCTCTACTCTTCCCTCATTAGGATAATCATTGAGTACAATGCCCCATAATAGACACCTGCAACAACAGGAGGGGCTGCAAAAGTACCTCACAAAGAGGATCCTAGGCCTTAAACACAGGTCTACTTCATAAGATCGACAGACCATTTCATCAACATTCATTTGGTCGACAGACCATTTGGTCGACAACCAATATTCAAGGCACTTAACAGGATGATTTGCCCCCCTCCCCATATATATATATATATATATATATATATATATATATATATATATGTGGGTTACAATCAAAATTCTGAGTGAAGGTTCGACGACCATAGAACTTCAAAATTTGATTGGCTGAACACGTTATCAAACCTTGATTTGTGGGAGTGTTGGTTTAGCAAATGCATCGTGCATTTGCACATATGTGGTTATGACAAGAGATTGCGGTACAGTGTGGATCAGGAAATTTGCGTTTCCCCATTATAGAGCGATCTAGGAGTTGGAACATTAAATGTGCGCGGGGGTGTGTGGACGGGGGCATAGCCCCATGCATGGGGAGTGCAGGGATCTTGCTCCCCTGCTAAATAGTTTTGTCATGTGGTATGCAGTGTTCCAGTGAAGTATATGGATGTTGAGAAAGATTAAATTTGCTTCAGGAAGTGTATTTGCAAAATTCTGACCTTCTCAACATTCCATTTCATCTATCTGCTTCGATATTTTAGGTAGGATAAGGTTTTGATCATCGACTTTATGATTGTATTATTTTTGAAAGCTTTTATATAATAATAAGTAGACTACCTGTTACTATTAACAAATAATTTGTAAATAGGTGTTACAGGGGTTACATTGTTGTCCGTATTTTTATTTCTTTTTTTTCTTTCATTTTTTTTTATAATTGTGTCCATTTAGATTATACTTGAAAATTTCTTATCACATAGCCACTAAGAGCTCCATCTGGCTTGTTGGAATAAATGCGCAGAGGTAGCAACATCCCTGAACTGGTCATTACTAACGTGGCCGACCATTGCTCTACACCAAAAGTCAGCTCCTCCCTGGTTAGATCCAACCACAAACTAGTCACCTTGGAAATCCACCCCCCCCCAGCAAAGGTAACCGCCATGAAAAACTTCTACAAAGTTAACTTTGGGCTCCTAAAAACAGAGGTGGCTAACTTCACGGCACCCATGCAAATAGAAAATAGTTGCATGATTGCAGAATCATACACCAATGCACTGAATGAAAATGTGCACAAATGCATGGCTCGCATCATACCCAATAGAACCAAGACGCTCTCCTCCAAAAACAGGAAGCCAATCTGGTGGTCCCTTGCAATAAACAAACTCTACAACAGAAGGAGGAAACTGATATGGAATAAGGTGAAGTCCCAAGACTGGAAAAACTCCCTTATCAGCCTCAACAAAACATTGAGATCCTTCATCAAATCCTCTAAAGCTAGCTATGAAAACAGAATTGCAGCAGATAATAAAGACAACCACAAGGACTTCTATAGTTAAGTAAAGAATCTCCATGGCAATACCCAGATTAACTCAGAGCTACTGCACAATGGTACCTCCTATACTGGGCCAACAGATATTGCCAGTATAATGGCCAACATATTCAGTGCCAACTTTACCCCTCTCTCCTCCCCCAAGGGACCAGTCACAATACTAGTTGATTGCCAGGCACACAGTATTACTGCTGCACAGGTTAAAGCAGCACTATCCAAGGCCAAGAATACAGTATCTATGGGACTTTACAATATCCCTGACTGTGTTCTACATGAACTACAGAATGAACTGGCACCTCATCTCTGTGCCCTGTTCAGTCACATCCTCACCTCAGGCGTATTCCCTACCAAATGGCGCACTGCTACAGTCATCCCTCTACACAAAGGAGGACTACAGACCCTGGGAACTATCGCTCCATTAGCCTGACGAGTCTGATATACAAAACCATGGAACACATCATCATGGACCTAATAAACAAGGATATAGAGAATCTCCAAACTCTGGATCCCACACAGTTTGGTTTTGTGAAGGGTAGATCATGCCTGCTCAACTTGGTCAACTTCTTTGAGTCAGACACCAAAGCTGTGGATGAAGGCAAGGTGGTTCATAGAGCCTACCCTGATCTGGCCAAGGCTTTTTGATACCATTCACCACTCAGGAATCCTAGAAAAACTCAATAAGCTAGGCATCAACCCCTATATCACTACATGGGTTGCAAACTGGCTCACAGATAGAATCCACAGTTTGGAAGTTGCTGACTCCAAGTAAGACTGCCGACTAGTCATGAGTGGAGTCCCACAGGGTTCAGTCCTGGGGTCCTCTCCTGTTTGGTATCTACTTCTCTGAAGTCCAGGCTAACATGAAGGGACTCTGGCTGACAAAGTTCACAGATGATTGCAAGTTAGGAGCTATTATTAACTCTCCAAGTAATGTTGACATCCTACAGAATGGCCTCACTGAGACCAGCGACTGGTGTCAGAACCATGACTTTAACCTCAATGCCAAAAAATGTCGTCATCCCTTTTGGGAAAAACACGGTTCCCATGAAGTACCACATTGATGGTAGTCCACTGAACACAAAAGGTGTTATAAGACATCTGGGAACACAGGTTGAGAGCAACCTCTCTTTTGATCACCACATTGCCACTGTGGTCAGAAAGTCCTTCTATGTGGCACATATCATTATTAAGGGTTTTGCATCCAGGAAGAAAGAGGTCATTATCTCCCTCTACTCTTCCCTCATTAGGATAATCATTGAGTACAATGCCCCATAATAGACACCTGCAACAACAGGAGGGGCTGCAAAAGTACCTCACAAAGAGGATCCTAGGCCTTAAACACGGGTCTACTTCATAAGATCGACAGACCATTTGATCGACATTCATTTGGTCGACAGACCATTTGGTCGACAACCAATATTCAAGGCACTTAACAGGGATTTGCCCCCCTCCCCATATATATATATATATATATATATATATATATATATATATATATATATATCAACTCCACGGTCACACAACATTGGGGAGGGGGGCCACTCTCTGTTAAGTGCCTTGACTACTGGTTGTTGACCAAATGTTCTGTCAACCAAATGAATGTCGATCAAATGGTCTGTCGATCTTATGAAGTAGACCACTTAAACACTTGTCCTATATGGACAGACTCAAAAAACTCTAGCTATTCTCTGTCTCATATCACCTACTTAGAGGTGATCTTTGCTTGACTTACAAAGCCATGTCTGACCCAGCTCTGTTAGAAATGCTACAGCTAAGGAAATCCCAATCCCTCCACACCACATGCTCCAGAGACCTCAACCTCATTACTACAATTAACAGAACATGCTAGAGGGACAGATTCATAACCCAGAGACTGCTCATGCTATGGAACAGACTTAGCACACATGTCAAGCAGAGCACCTCGCTGACCCTCTTCAAGAAAAATCTTGATGAGTGGATGGGAAACAGAAAATTCACCCCAGGGATAACTTCAGTGGCTCTACTCAACAGAGGCACTGCTAACTAAAGTAGGGTGGCACTATGCCAGGGTAATCCTATGGCTAGGCTTGTAAAGGCCCCAGGGCCTTTAGCCTAGTACACACCTATGAATATAAAACAAGGAAATATGATGTTATGTAAAGAATATTAAGGCTATTACATGGAATGCAAAAGGAATTGCTGCTATTATTAAACATAGAGTGTGAAGCGGTGGTGGTGCTGTGGTAGTGTTGTCGCCTCACAGTAAGATGTTGTCCTGTTTGATTCCCAGCTAAAGCATCTTCTGTGTGGAGACATGCATGAATGGGCGTACCTTCATTGAAGGTTGTGCATCAGGGCTGGCAACTCGGCACGTAAAAATCTACTGCCAATCATTAGCGGACCGGAGTTCCACTGTGGTGACCCCTAACCAGGAAAAGCCGAAAGACACAACAAGAGTGTGAAGAAATGTAATACATAGATATGTTTATCGCAAGAAATAACACTAATCAGAAGATAGTATAAATAATGTATTAACCAGTGGAATGGTTATGAAGCAACTGACTGTACCAGCCATTAAAAAGAGTAACTAAATGATTTCATAATAGATTGTTGTGGGCAATACTGAAAGAAAGGAGAAGTGAAATAAAAATGTGGTGTTTAGTACAGGAACTTTATTTTAAGGCTGGGTTTGACATAATGGTTAGTGTGCTTTCCTTACAGACACAAGATATATGGTCTGATTCTCACCTAGGCAGTATGAATAGGTTTAAAAAGGCCCCTGGGGTCATTAGCTTAATAATCACCTATGAACCCACAGGTTCCAATGATTACATAATTGATTTAATATTTATAGAGTTATTGAATGAAAAGAAAAAACATATTTTTGTAAATATTATAAAATGCCATTTATTTCAATTCAATATTATATAATCCTGGGAGTAGATTTTAAAGCTGTATTAGATCCATTTTTAGATGGAATACCATTTGGTAGAATAGGAATGATGAAAATCACTGCAAACTCTGTAATTTATAAATGCTATCCATTGAACTAGATTTAATAAATATTTCGTGAATAATACATCTTACAACACAATTTTATGCATACATTACAGATAGAGAAAACATTGCATCTATACTAGACATCTGGAAAATTCAGCTACAAAATCTATAGTATGGGTAATATGAACAAAGATGACAGCAATACAGTGCTAAAAATGTATGGGCAATTGACCCATTGATTTAAAAATAGATTAGGATCTGACTAAATTAGCAACAATATAAATATAAATTGGTAAAATATTCAGGAGATATATGACATATTAGTGACTGTACAATATTTAAAGTTATCTGTAAAAAACGATCAAAATGTAAAATATTAAGAAAAAAACTTAAATCAAAGCTTTACAAAAACAAATAGAACAATAAGAAAATAAATGCAGTGAAATGCAATGGTTTTGCAATTAAATTGCAAATAATAAATATGATAATAAGAATAGTTTTCTATGTTGGATATTGAAGATAAATGGGACAGAGTAACAATAGTTTGTTGGGCTCATAGATTTGCATCTGATAAATCCCTAGTATAAACATTAAATGATAAGGTAAGTATGTCACTGACAGAGTCTTAGGGATATAGTAAGTAATGCAATCTATAATTAAAACCATAGTAATAAGATTACATTAAGGGACTATCAAAAGAATTTGGCAAGTTAATTACTTGAACTAAAGGGGAAACACTGACAATTCTGAGTTACCTAGATATGGCTAAATTAAAAGTAGAAGATATAGAAAAATTAGCAACCCGAATAATAATTCTGAAATGTTGTTAGTAGGGAAAAGATGTGGACTTGATGATAGCAAACCAGATTTGAATCAGTTTTATAAGGCCTATTAGGACATTAAAATATTTTTGTTTTGTTTTTGCTTTTTACTCAAATAGGAGTAAAACATTTCCAGGCGCATTTGCGTAAACAAATGTGTTAGTTTAGCTGAACAAAATAAATATAATTATAGTAGAAATTATTGTCCAGGAAATATAAAATCCATATCTTTACTACCTTTAGAAGCTAAAACATGCTAAAATATTAGCCAGGAAAAAAAACAGAACAAATTATTTAATATTTCATGTCACTTCATCAGTAACAGATTATAGTATTACAGCCAATGATGGGCTAAAGATCAAGATACTACATAAGCGACCATATTAATACAATTTCAGATGACATTGGATAGTCAAACTTGGGAATTTTAGGAAATATTTTGGAAACAACAAAATGGAATTTTCTATATAATTCATTAACATGTATAAAATTGTGTATACATACCTTAAAACAAGTGTGTTTACTGTACTAGTAGACTAAGGAACTGTTGCTTGCTTTCACTTGTGTAGGAGAGATTGAAACCATATACTGTTGATTCAGGACTATAAATTTGCAGCGATACAATACTATAAGCAAAAAAATCAGACATCAGATTGGTTTGTAGTTGTTTTTTTAGATAATTTTGTATTATATTGTGTAAATATAAATAAAAATGAAACCAATATTTTCGGTCTTAGAAAATCTATAATTCTGATTCTTAGAGGTACACAGATTATTTATTGTACAGCTGTTAATGAATGCACTTATAATGGTAGTAAGCTTCTCACTAACATAGATCAAATGTTAAATGATAATGCACAACCATTAGCAATATATGTAAAAGAACAGATTAAATAATTTGCCAATTGCCAGTAAGACTGTAGTAACACAATGTTATACATGCCTGAAATCATGTTTGTCTTTCATATTTTTCACATATTATTAGAACTAAATTTTAAAGTATATTTTAGCCCATTATAGCTGATTACCTTTGGATCCAAATATCCCAGGATTTTTAGGGAAAAAATATGAATCGAAGAAGTAAAGGATGATTAGGTTTACCAAACATTTTGGAGTATTCTAGAGCAAAAATTATTTGCCGAGCTATCAGGCCATAATTGAAACTCAGCTTAATTTAATTACACAATTAAAAAGAAGTTAGAATGTAGCAAAATAAAATCGTGGCAGCATCGTAAATTATAAAGTTTGGAATCTTGGAGGATTAGAACATTCACTGAAAAATATTTAATAATAATAATAATAATAATAATAATAATAATAATAATAGTAAATAAAATTGCACCATTTTTTTTTTACAATACAAAATTTGACATTCTGTTCTTTACACTATTTATAACAAATCACTATACCTAAATGGTGGGTTAATGAAAAATATAATATATTGCATAGAGTTATTTGATTTCAGTACAAATCTTCCTATAACAAAAATAGATATTTATAAACAACAATGGTAAAACTTTGAAAAACTTTACAAACCAATGATTGTTACTTTGATTACATAATGGCTATTACAATTAAGCAATCAACAGGAAAATGCGATTTAAAGAAAAACATTTATAGCAGAATAATGAATGCAAGCTCATATTAATTTGCAGATATAAGACGTAAAAGAGATGAGAAATCTCATATTCAAATCATGCTTGGAATGGAGTAATATAAATTGTTTGAATATGTCTAGTACATCATCTCCGTGTTTATACTTTAAACGTTTCAAATTAATTCATATTTGGCAATATTCTCTGCAAAGACTAAATGCTAAGGCTGGAGTAATGCTAGCAAATGTTGGAGATTTGCATTTAATTTGATAATGTAATATGATTATTACATTATTATATGGGATTCAGTTATAGTTGATATTAACTGAGCTTTAAGACAAACTACACTAGAGAAATTTTTGCATTTTGGATGTTTGGAAAGAAGGAAAAAATATGTTCAGAAGCATTCTAGATAAATTGGTAGATTAGATGTATCAGAGCATTAGTAACATAATTTTCAACACTGGAAAATATTAAACAGAGGCAATCTCAAATACAATTTTGTGTCTCTTAAAATAGCCTAATAAATGATTGGTTCATTTATTTTATCTGTGATTCATACAAGCCAAACAGCAATGACCCTAATGGAAGAAATGGGCAGGATAATTGGAGTCTTTTAGTTGAAGGTGGGTTGCAGTTTTGGGGGCTGCAAATGGGATGGGAGGCAGAAGACCTAGCCATGGTACTGCTTTCCATAGAGACTAAGCAGCTATGCAGAAGACTTTTTTATCAACTGTAGTGATGAGTAACAAGACACCAAAAAAAGAAATATAATTGAAGTCATACCGAAAATATACTAGCAAAATGTATGCTAAATTAATCAAGAGTAACATTATCCTTCCTCATCTAAAATCTTAAATTCATTAAAGATATTGTTGTTCTGCTTAAGAATTCTGTTTCCATACTGCTCATATTTGCTCTGTATTTTCCATTGATTCTCATCCTGCAGGTTATGTATATTAGTGTGTGAAGGTCTCTGTTTGCTTTTCAAATTCAGTGATGCCCTCGTACGTTTGGCAGTGCCCATGAATCTATTTGTTCTCCCCTATTTCTATAATATTTTCATTTTTTGTCTGCTAAGATGATTCCGATCATCTCTGACATTTTTGTAGCATTTTAGTCTTCTTTATAAGTTGGTGAACTTTTTTCAAGTAACATACACAATCATTTTTGTCATACTGGTACTTAATAATACATATTGTTGGGTATTGTGGAGGATATGTTTTCCCTTATCCAATAGAATATGGGCTAAATGTCTGTACTATAGTAGTAAGTGTGAACACTGAAAGCAGCTCACCAATTTCCGTTTGCAGTTAACAGCCTGCTGAAATAATAGTGCTGGTCACTGATATTCTGACAGACAAAACTAACATTGAGCATGAATACCAGTTACCTCTATGTTCTTGCTGATTTAACATTTCACACATACATTCATACATCCAAATTAGACTTCATTCTACAGTCTTTCTGTATCCCATCTTTTTTAAGTTCATGGCTGTCACCTTAGCGTTTACGGTTTAAACCAAATTTGGCCCTTTCCACTGCACGTATTGGATTGGTATTTTGAATAGCTAGTCGTAGAGAGTTACTGTTCTTTAATTTTGGTCTGTTTTGAACAATTTTGTCAGACAATATTTATTTGGGTCTATATTACATTATCAAAAAGCCATTATATCGAACGTTTTTTCATCGACCCGTAAAAGTCAAACTCTTATAATAGTGAACACCTGAATGAGCGACTTCTTTCTCTGGGAAACAAACCCTTTGGCCATCCTTGTGAGTTTGCCCTTTTCCCCACTGTAGTGCAATCTCGGAGTTGGTATATTTAGTAAGGGGGGGTGTGGGTGGCACAGCCCCCTACATTGGGGGCTGGGGGGATGAAGCTCTCCACTTTGTTATGTTTAAAGTAATGTGCAGTTCGTGGTAGGGCTAGCGATTTCCTTCCCAGGGGAAGAATTTGTTCATTCTAGTTTTTGCTATTATAAGAGTTCGACTGTTACTGGTCGATGAAAAGCCATTCAATAACGTAATATAGACCCTATTTATTCTACTCAGTTTCTCTGGTAAAGTATACCTTAGTCTTCAAACTCCAAAAGCCATTACTTGCCCTCTCCATTGTACTGAAATTTAATGTAATGAATAATAATTGTAGTAAGTGAATTATGGAATTGTATTACTATAGCTGTTTTTTCAAGATGATCATACCTTTTTGAAATGCCTTTTTTTTCTGAAAAAAAAAAAATCAAAAAAAAGCCAGTGCAACATGTAATCCTCATGCTCCTTCCTGTCTTTGCAAGCTCATGGCCTTATTGACGAGATCACCCCCTTTTTTGGAATCATCATTGTCAACACCCTTTTCCTTTCCAACATGAATTTAATCTACTATTTTATGAGGAAGTGCCTTAATATGCACTGCCATAAAATTCTGAGAGCCTATAGTCAACTTTTGGAGATTGTAAGAGTCACTGATTTCACTTATCTGCTGACTTGCTACTATTTTTCCAAGAGCACTGTTATTCAAGACTTTGGAACTTGCAGAATGAAACAAAGAGATGAATCAGACTTATGAAAAACTTCCCTGGGATTGATTACTTTTTTGGAAAATATTTTTCTTTGCTTAGGGACAAATGGGGGTACCAAAACTATAGATTTGCTTTACACCTATTTAAAAATGTTTGTTTTTATTTTGTTTACTTTGACCTGGTTAAGTCCTAGTATACCTACTGCCTGGTTTGAGGAGGAATTGAAGGTGGTATTTATATTAAGCAGGAGTAGTTTGGTAAAATACCATGGGCATTTCTGTAGTCTTTTCAGTAAGTGGTGTTGGATAATTATCATTCATTTGAATAACTGACACCATCTCTCTTTAACAGCAGCACCCCATAATTCTGCACTGCATTGTCTGCTGCAGTGTAAATCTAACCATCTGGTTTGGCATAGAACTCACTCTACCTGGCATCAAAGGTAAAATTGCTATCTGCTCTGTAACTGAAATTGAAATTTCTCTGTTGCGTGTCATTACTAGCCCACCCTTTACTTTCTGGGGATGATCAAGAAGTAAAGGGTCTTCAGTGGTCACAGAGTACTCTGCACAGAACTGTTCAAAACAACCACTCCATCTTAACCGACAGCCCTTCATGATATATCATTGTCCACCAGCAGACATCCAACATTCACATCAAGAAAGGTGCTTCATATGCAGTGGTATCCATTAGCCATTTTTGTTTATTTTGTTAATCAAATAGGTCCACTAGGTATAACTGTCCTTTTCAGGGGCAATATAAGAGGACTTTCATGTTCACTTTCATGAGTCACATGGTCTGCTAATGGAGACTGACATAACTAATTTCAGTCCTGAGTAGAGGGTGATGGTCTTGAAACCAATCCATCACATATTGAGTCCTGCAGTAATAATAACTCAACATGTAGCTGACCACAATGAATTCTTCCATACTAGTAGACATTCTCTACATATGCATACAAAACCTAGATGTTACCAGCAGGCCTCCAACCCTGATCTGGAATACTGCATTTTCATCTCTAGTTATTTTCTGTCTACACTATTCAAAGGTAATGCATGAAACAGACCTGGAAAGCAGCTCAGCATTCTTCTTCACAATGACTCTTATGCTGCATGCTGGATAAGTGCGGTCTGTGTTCCTCCACACATATACATGGTCAGTAGTGAACTTCTTTATCATGTGATGACTCTCTGACAAACAAGCTATTTAGTACAATGTCACTCTCCAGGAATATTCATACAAGGTAAATTGTCATTAGGCAGGGAGCCAATTAAAGTGAAGCTGTGTTGATGTAAAAGTCCTACAAACTAATGTAACTAAAGTATATTTAAACTCGTGCATAGATTTTTACCAGAGCCCATGTTTCTTAGCTTCTGATCCTGCTAGACTGAAAGCTTTTCAAGCCAATGGATTTTGAATTTTGTGATTGCACTGCTACCTTTAATTGTCCAAAGCTACCAACAAGGGTGGTTAATTGGGGCATGTGCTACTTTGTATTCAATAAACACCTGAAACATCAGCTTAAGTATTAGTTGCAGCAATTTCCCAGTCTATGGTGGAAAAGATTTCAGCAAAAAAGCAATAGAAGATGGGGAAGACAGTAGTCTCTTTATAGAGTCAAATTGTTAGTTTTGTTTTGGTTGAGTGAGTTTCAGTAGATGCTGCTCACAAAGAGCTTATTGCCTTAATTCTCTGTACTGACTACCACTCCTTTATTTTCTGAAAAATCAATGAGGATTACAGTCAGCCAATAATGCCAATCAATAGAATTTCACAGTTCTTGTTCAGGAAATGCACGTGGATGCAAAACATGTTGTTCTATAAACTTTTTAAGTGAATTAGAGGACTCCACCACTTATATGTCTCAAATTTTCCAGGGCATCTCTGTTTTTTGCCATATTTATGTCCTGTCCTTCATTAATTGGTCTGTAAATTAGCACAGAGAACTAAAGCTCTGAGCTGTTAATGAGATGCTGTTCAATGGTCTATTCTTTACCAGTCTTTATCTGTTCCTATCAAACTGACACCTATTTGCAAGAGGTGCTTACTATGGTGGATTCTTTCAAATGATCTGCTCCTCGGCAGACCGTTTATACTTCCTTCTCCCACGGCCACTGTAACCACGGATTTCTTCTATCTTCAGTTCCCTACTATGTAATTCTGAGAAAGTCACTTAACAAGAATACATTGCTGGGTTGCCCTCAACCAGGGAAAATTTGTCTAGTAAGCTTAACCTAGTACTAACCTATGAACACTCACTCAACAAATAGGTTAAAAAAATAAATAAAATGTTTTTTTCTGGAATATCACCAAGGATTTCAGTCAGTCTGCAATGCAAGTCATTAGAGTTTCATAGCTCTTATTTTTCAGAAAATACATATCTCTGCAATACTTCATGTTCTATTAACTTGAGTAAATTTGAGTTTTCTGGCACTTAAGACCCTGAGCTGTTTACCAACAGGGTCTGAATCCATCCACATCCATTTTTCTATTGTCTGACTTTAAGCATGTCAGTTAGAAAGTGCTCCTGGATGGGCCCTATAAAGAGGCACTATGTCCAGTGGGGTTACCTACATACATAAAAAAGTTCTCCTCTGTACCCATTTTTTCCTTATATTTGTGGTCTTTCCACATTAAATTAGTGGCTTTCACATAAAGTGATATAGACTGTAGTCATTAAATGATAACAAACATAATGTGAGTTTCTGACTTCATACTCTTCAGAATGTCCTGCTTATGCAAAACCTATTATACTGGCAACATTCTATGTATATAAGACCAACAATTTAAAGTTTGCTCCTGGTGTTGGATCTTTGAGACTGATCCTTGAGCTAAAAGGCAGGGTATGCATGGGGCACAAAGGACTGTATGTAATGGTTCTCACAGCAATGAGCTGAAATACACTTCTAGCCATCCGTTGTGTATTTGCTAATTCATTTGATGACAAGCAAATATCTGAGTGATCAGGGAAGGTGTTGTAACTGATGACCATATCTGGATTGTGTGTGTGTGTGTGTGTGTGTGTGTGTGTGTGTGTGTGTGTGTGTGTGTGTGTGTGTGTGTGTGTATACATGCATGTGTGTGCACATCTTTTTTTCCTGCATCCCAGAGTAGTTATGATGTAAAGGAAAGAACTGATTGCAGTAAACTAGGACATCGTATCAGCAATATTTTTTTGGGGTATGATCCTCAGTTTCCTAGTTTTGTTGACTCTTAACAGTATATTTATTATATGGCTGTAAATAAACTTGAGAGAGTGGCGTTTAAAGGTTTAATGTTAACATTTTATGTATGAATGCATTTTGTTTAATTTACCTAGTTCATTTTACAGGCATGTGGGCTTGAAATGCATTCTTTTGGGTTACAATGCTTTACTTGGTATTAAATGCGGATGAGTAAGGATATGAACTTTTAACTGGCTGCTTCCTGCAGTGCACATTTTGATTATCCTGGCCTTTGTTTGTCCACTATGTAACTATGACTAAGTCATTTCAGCAGACAGTGCTCCTGAGCTGCCCTGTAAAGGGCCAGTTGTGTCCAGTGGGATGTCCCTGGCTGTTAGCAAATGCATTACACATTTGTAGATTGAAGTCTTATTATTTATAACACCATCGCTATAAGAACAATTACCCTTGTCCATACAGCAAGTAACCATGGCCTCATGTGTACTGCTGCTGCTTTAAAGGCTATAGATCTCCCTATTCCATATGACTGCACTATTCTTCCTAGAAGGCATACCATCTCCCTTTTCCCTATGAACGTGTTATGTAGTCCAGTACTTGTATAATGAAATGTTCTAGCAGCAAAACTTGAGGTTTTATACGGTGCCTTCATCATTCTTTATTCATATTATCATCCATAATGCTTGCCGCATTTATTATTCCTTTGGGATACCTGAAATGTAACAGAACAGAATGAGTTTTGGCTCACTTGTCTCACCTTGTGTTTGTGTAATACTTCATATAGTTTGCATGAGTCGCATTAGCCCAAGTTGACACTGAAAAGGATATTTGGACCAACTTGTATACTTAGTTAACAAAATCAGCAAAATAAAATAAATAAATAAATAATTTGCCTTTGGAGATTTAGGTTGAAATATAGTGACCCTACATATAGTAATGTATCAAAGACAAACCTGCCAGTTAGCCTTGGAAAAGAATGGGCTGAACTAATGTCTATATTAAGTGCATTTAAGATAAGGTGACTGTATTATATGGAATTCACCTGGATTGCTGTTGTAATAAAGGCATTTGGAAAGTTGCTGTCCATAATTAAAGTCATTCAGAATGCTGATTTACTATTTGGAATGTTGCTGCCCCACAACAAATGACTGAATGTTGCTCTACTGTATGTCCTTCTGTGTTGCACAGACAGTGCATGTGCTGCTCACCTGTCCTTTATACTTCTGTCAATGACTAGCTGTTCTTCTGAGACCGATGCAAGGCTTTGTCACAGCACACATCACCAAAGCCCAAATGATGTGCCTTGCCAAGCTGACATATGCAAATTATGACTTTACTGACCATTTAACTCTGCTGGACTGATTTAAAAAATTAACACACTGTGTGTTATAGCTGGCCAATATACCTACATTTCAAAGCCTATTAAAAAAAGCAACTGAGGAAAGAAGAGGGATGGCAGGGTAACTGTCTTGCCACTGCACTATGAAAAAAAATAATTTAGTATATCTGATCTACTGCTCCACTCCATCAGTTCTTTTACTGTATGGTTCCCTATCATTAGAAAGATGGAAGAAGGAAGCCAATTTGCTGCTCATACCAGCTGTTTTGTGAACCTATGTGTCAAACAGTAGTCATAGCAGCAGTCACCTAGACAACATAAAACATCCTCCACCTCATAATGACTTACGTGAAGACCCTAATTCCCTATTCCAGAAACTGTATGGATAAAATCTTAATGATTTTTTTCATATGAATGATACCAATAGTTACTTTTAAAGCTGCACTGTAGGACTTCTGGGATGCTGATGAATTACTGTTACTGTTTTAGGAACTCTGTTTCACTTGACTAAATGTAACTATTTTGACATCAACAGTACTAAATGGGGCACTATTCCTCAACTAACAAAATACTTGTTTATTATTGTGTCGGGCACTAATGAAGTGTGATGCAAACAGAGGTAGAAATTAAGTAATTTTGGGGGGAAATACTTTATGATCAAGAGCTTTACCTCCAACAAGACCTATTTATGTTACAATATAGATTTAGGCCCCCTTGTTCTTGTAATTGCATTGCTACCAATCTTGCAGATATGCAATAGATCAAGTAGGACTGGGTTATTTGCATCTTTATAACCCAGGCATAGAAGACCCCACAGGAGACAGAAAAGGGATATGGGGTTGGTAAATGCTCTGATTATCACAGGAAACCCATGATTGATATTTTATTGGTGAGCCATTGCAGAGGCTTTTCATGCTGGTTTACACGTGTGGACAGGTGTATACTGAAGGGTGCATTATATTCTAGTGTGGACCTGATGAAACCTGACTAGAAGAGCATGATGACCACATTAGAAAAGATGCAACTTATAATCAGTTATGTCAGACAGAAGGCTTTTATAATGACAGTGAATATTTGGTGGTCAGAGAATAGATTGTTATCCATGAAGGTGTCTAGGTCTGTAATAATGGTGCCTATGTTAAGAGGGAAGTTATTTACATGCAGGTGCGTGAGTTCCTGTTTGCCAAACTGTATGATAATACATTTTTTGGAATTCAGCTTTATGTCATGATGCTGACAACAAGAGTTTCTTCAAGTTATACTCACTTGGAGGATCTGAGTGTCTTCAAAAGATTTTAATAAGAGCTCCAATCATGTAGTCTTCCATAAAACTGGTTACCCAGAAGCTTTTAATATCATGCCATGCTGGACATCATAGAAGTGGATGCCAGAGCCCTAGGGTACACCACTTCTTGCAAGTCTCTTGTAAGGGTATTGTGCCATTAGTGCTAACAGAACATAATCTGTCAGTGAGCCATTTGATAAGTCAGATGATTAGATATGGATTTATACTGAGTTTTATCAGTTTTCAATAATGGCAGAGTAGGGTATAATGTTAAAAGAATTAGCTTATCCTGACATCCCAGCCCCAAGTGCCCTACATCCACCCTTGGTCTACTGGTCATCTTCTTATCCACCTGGACTACTCTGGTATTGCTGGGTTCCAGTCATAGATCCTAAGGCAACCTATGGGTTCAGCCATCTGTGCTTCCAACCTCTGAATTTTTTTTTTTAATATGCAGTACTTACTCCATTTCTGTACCCCCATCCTCTACATTTGAGGGTAACTCCCTCTTTGGACTATGTCTCTCCTTAGGGAGTGTTATCGATGAGCACTGCCTCACACAGGATAGGCACACCCATCCCTCCTTCACTCCCTGCTACTTTGTAAGTTGTCCAAGCCACTAATCAAACCCTGATCAAATGGGCAGTACTCAGAAGTAACATTTATCTAAAGCTAGGTATTTGTCTATTCAAAGCAATGAACTAGACCAAATAATTATATAACCTTAACAGGTATAAATCTGGTTCCATTCTGTTTATAGTGCTTTATGAGATTCATGCTGTAGATTGCAATTGAAGTGAGAGAGCTAATAAGAGTAAAATACTAATCCTTTGGATTTACTGATACTGCAGACTAGTTACTGACAAGCTACTTAAAGATAACTAAAAGCTGTCACTGGAGCTCTGAGAGATCAGAATCACCAACTTAAACACATTTACTTATCCACAGTCCTTGACAGGATGTTAGACATTATCTGTTAAATGAGACATAACTGGAAGACAGTTGGAGTCAGCCCACTCAGGAACCCCCTCCTTTAGCAGTTATTTTTTGGTGGAGCCTCTTTTGTCAATACTACAGAATTTTTGTCTTGTGATGGGACACTTCTGTGTGTTTAAAAGTCTATATCTCATAATTTATGATTAATTAATTTAAACAGCATGAATCTGAATAACACTAGAGGTTTTACGTGTCACAACTATGTATTTAAGATTGAAAAACATTTTAAAGACGCAGACACTGGATTAAATCTGATGTATTTGTTTTGCATTATAGTTACCACTGCTGGAAATTGTGTACTGGGACTCCTGAGTTCAGACATATGAATCTGATGACTGAGATTTCTAGAAAATAAGAACTCCTGTCACAACTGATTATAGATGAAATTCCACACACTTAAGATATGTGCTAAGAGAAATATATTTTCTGACGATATTTTGCATTATATTCTCCAAAGAATACTCCTGCGTAGGAAGTAATCCCAGTATACCAGCTGTCTTCACCTTTAAGTTAAATGATATCAAGAAGCTAACATTTGTTCTGGCTTAAGCAGTGCACCCCATCCCTAATCTTCTACAGTAAATCCCCCCCCCCACTGAGTGATGAGTATTAATGACCAGTATGGTGGGTCTAATGCTGTGTGTCCTCTGTGGCTGATTACCATTTTTTGGGCACGTTCCAGTAACATAATACATTAAACGCATAATAAGCTCTGTATGCTTCCTCTGTGTAAGAAAGGCAATTATTCGATGCATCATGATGCAGCTGTAAAAAAAAAAAGTTGCATGAATTCATGAAGTTCCATTTGTAATGCAGTAATTCATGTTTTACTTCCACACTCAGGGAAACTACTTGTGAATTATATAGAAATGAAATGCAATGTCTCAGATCAGTTCTACAAATTTCATCTTAAGCATGTATATATATTAAGCATGCCTATTTTGCCAACATGCAAAACTAAGAAATATTAGAAAAAATGTCCATATAAAGAGTATTTTGGATAAAATAGCAGTATACTTGAAAAAAAATAAAAACAGCTATACAAAGAGACCTATCTACATTTTCTGAAAATGCTTTGTCCATCTTTGAATTCCATTTGAAGCTGTTCAGCTAAATAAAAGCTTTAAGCTTATATAGTCAGAAAATGACTGGATCAGACATAGCATAATTAAATATTTCACGGTCAGTTATAATTCTGTCTGCTGTACCATTCTCCATTTTAATTGGTCAGTATTGTCTTACGAACTGTAGTAAGCACTTAAGGAAAACTTGTTTAAGGTAATACTGCTTTCAAAGCAAGAATAACATTTGGCTACTACGGTACTAAATCTGCAAAAACCACAAAAGTTACTAAAATGAAACAGTTTTAGCTTATGAAAGACAATTACAACTGACATCTAAAAATGCATTTCTGTTCTTTAACTTGATTGTCCTTTAAATTTGAATATAATACATGCAATTGCCAATAATGATGTGATACTGCTACACTTGAGTGACAAAATCAGTTTATGGTCAGTATTTAGTTTTATTGCTCTAATCTATCCAATTTCCTTACTTTATGGTATCAGTTTGTGATGATTTTTTTTTTCTTTTGCAAGGGAACAAGCCCTCCAGGAATGCCATGTGAGGGACTTCATCACTGCACCCCTTTTTTGTTTATACGAATGTTATTGCTTGTACAACCATACAGAAAAAAGAAAATTACATATAAATAAATAATAAGGGGGTTGTGGATGGCTGGATTATAAAAATGGTAATATGGTTTACACAACTGTGATTTTATAGTAGAGCTGACAAATATAAAAGCATACCAGGTGATATAAATTTAATGGGTCTGGCTTATCCAGTTTAACATTTCTGAAGTAACCATTCCCTGAATGGCAGATCTCCTATTTAGCCCAGTGTGAACCTTTCAGAAGAAATCATAACTCAGACCTAGCATCTGAAGCTGTGCCTCTGTTTACATTCTTTAAATTCAGTTAAAGGGTCATTTACCTGATAAGCACCAATCAACAAGTAAATAAAATGATATTTCGCAAAATCTTTTTTTAAGCTGTTCCATATCAGTTTCTAGGCAGCTATGCCAACTGACTATAAATAAATAAAATAAAAGCATAAGCAATGCTGAATAGATACTCAAATGTCCTTAAATAACGTACTACAAAATTAATTTAACCAGGAGTCTTTGGTGCAGTCTCTAAACTCTATTACTTTTTGCAATAGGACCCTTAGAAGTTTACAATATGTAGTGGCCCAGTTGTTTTCAGTACATGTAGGTTCATAGGTACGTACTAGGTTAGCTGTCCTTGAAGACCATTTTAAGCCTATCTGATATCTCTTTTTGTGGTCAAAATAACCTATCCCATTTGGTTATAGATTGGCCTTACTCATTCCATGGTCAATAATTATGTATTACCTTAATTAGAATAAATAGGATAATATTCTAGATAATTTGAAGATAGGGGACCAGTGCATGGGGTAAAGCATTTAGGAAATGCCTGTATCTATTAGTAGTACATGGAACAGTCCTGGGAAAAATTTCCTGTTTCCCATCAATAGATATAAGTTGTACTTGACTGTGGACAGAGATTAACTTAGTTTTATGTGGGTGGGGAGTCTGTTTGAGAGCAGCTGTATCCTCTGTGAGATATGCCTGCCCTGTCAAACTTTTCTGAAGAGGCTTAGATCCCTAAATTAAGTATAACAAAGGTTATAACACAATAACAAATGTAATATGCAAACAGAGTGTAACAAAGGTAACATATCATGGAGCAGCCAGGGTACACGAGTTCCTGCATAGAGTTGTTAAAACAAATACAAGAAACATAAAAAACTGAGTTCATCTCTTCATAATTCTTCTCTCTATCCCTTTATTTTGTGGATAAGAAATGATGTAAATCTTGGGATGCTCATTCATATACTGGATCAGCAAAAAAGCACATCTGTAACTTACTAGAGGTAATGTGATACTGTGCCCTATGTTTATGCAGGTAAAATCACTGAGCTCCTAGATGTGACCATGTTTCCCATGCATTCTAAAAGTTTGGTGAAATGCATTATGCCACATGATGCAATACGCCATTTTGGAAGGTGAATGCAGAGATTATAATTCCCCATTGCAAGGAGTGACTGTGCTGACAACAACTTTTGTGCACTTGTTTTATCATAGGACTGTTGACATAGGTAACTCCATTACCATCAATAAGAATGCATCCTGTTGTCCATTAGACAATGTTTTACATGCAAAATTTACTGAAATGACAGAATGGAAATAGCATGCAATTAGCTACTATGCTACATACCATTTCATGCAAAATTTTGCAGACTACCCACTAGTTTGTGTATTCTTTACCATTAAATAAAAGCTGCATGTTAAAATTGTCTGTATATTAAGGACTGATTGACTGCTAAGCTAATGGTTATTAGTGTTCTGTTTAGAATGTTTCATTATATAATAAAGACTACTGTGTTGCCATGAATAAAATGCAGGTATCACCAAAACACATTTCCCAATAAGCTTATAGTTACTGTTTACTGCTTGAGATAGCATTTGGAATCAGTATAAATTCATCATAACATCGTGCATTACCAGAATAAGAAATATGTGCTGCCCTTCAGTACACTTTATGCAGCAGCGGCCTTAGGTCAGCTGGTGCCCTAGGCAAAAGGGCTCCACAGCGCTCCCCCCACACCACCCAGGTGCCCACTGAAAAGCTGCTGCAGCGGCGCCGCCCGCTGGTACAGCCTATGCCGGGGCGGGCCATGAGTGCCCTGCTGGCAAGCGGCCGGCGGGCGCCCGGTGGTTATATGCCTAAGGCCGGCCATGACTTTATGCATGTCCACTGTTAGTTGCTCAGAGGGTGTTACCATTCAATACACCATATGTGTGCCCACTGTTAGTTGCTCAGAGGGTGTTGCCATTCAGTACACCTTATTTGTGCCCAGTGTTAGTTGCTCAGAAGGAAGTGCCATAGTGTCTCATAAAACCAATATTCAGGCTCAGAATACTAGCTGTCAAATTGAACAACTGTGTCAGCTTAATCTCCATTGTTTTCTTTTCAAATATGTATGGAGATGTCCTTGAAGAAGTGCAAATGGTATGTCTGATATAGGATGACCAGACTGGGAAAATATGTGCCGACACTGGCTTGCAAATCATTTTGCATGTATCTGTGTATCTGTTGGCATTCATCCTAACTTTGAGCATCTCTCTTGCCTCTCCTCATACCTCTCAACTGTACAGATTTTCACAGAATGTCCAGATTTTTGCCTCATATTTTTGGTCCATTTTCATAACATTGTGTTTTTCTGGCAAATTAGTGGCAAATCTTAAGAGACTGAAGTTACAAACTAATGACAGGCATTTGAGTTTCAGTCTTCAAAACCTTCAGAAAGTTCATGCTAATGTAAAACCTGTTATTCTCTCAACTTTTAAGCTTGCAAAAGCAGTATTTAAAAATTGTCCCTATTTTTGGGCCTTTGCCCCACTTTTATTTATGCTTTGTCCATATTCTCTAAGAGGTTGAAAGGTATGCCTTTCCTATATAATCTGGCCTGAAAAGTTCCTGCATTTGATTAGATAAACCACATTTTTTATGTGGATGTAAAGAAAATCTGTACTTTGAAATTTCTGTAATGTGAAGTTGTTATGTTGGAAACAATACAAATCATCTGACACATTTTGCACTTTGGATGTTTGCTGGGTTTTGTGCCATTTTGGATTGTTCTCTTTTGATCTAAGCGTGCTTCTGACAAGAATATTCTTTAGATTTGGTGGTTGTTTAAATAACAGTAGTGAGCATTTGGACGTTTATTACAACTTTGTAGAAATTATTTTGTTGTTGCTTAGGTCTGGTTGATGTGTTATCAGCAGTGGAAATCCTTCACAGGGGTTCCTCTCTCTATTCTGGAACAGCTGCTCCTGGGATTCATCATTGCTCTGTATACCACTCTGTCAAACTCTCTGGTAGACACACCTTGAGAAAATATGGCTTCTTTCATTTGTGCCAACTATGTATCTCCGTATACCTCAATGGAATAAATGAGTGATATTGAAGCACTTAACTGCAAATGGCTGTTGACTTTGTACGGCTAGGATAATTAATGCTTTTGTGCAGATACACTTGTCTGACTGTTGGTTTCCTGTAGAAACATGTCTGTAAAGTCTCTCTGTGTATAGTAATGTTAGTATCAAGGAAGGTTACCCTGGAAGTAGAATACTCGTATCAGAGTTTAATAGGCAGAGGGATTCTGTCGAGTTCTTGCCAGAATTCCTTGAGGGAGTCACTGCTATGTATAAATATTATAAATTGTCGAAAAATGGAAATAAGAGAGTGTTTTATGTGTGCAGTGCTTTAGAAATTCCTGTTCTAGGTTTGCCAAGAAGAGGTTTACATATTGTGGAGCTTTTGTGGCGTCCATTGTTTTGCCCATAATTACAGACAACAAGGTTATTTTTCTACTACCCCCACAATGTCTATAGCAATATGCTCAAATGGTTCAGGATAGCCATTGGCATCAATGAACTCTTAAATCCAGGAAGCTGTTTTCTGATAGTCAGGACAAGAAGTACAGAAATGTCTTATTTGTTTCATTACACCTGGCCAATGAAATCTAACTAATACTCTTGCAGTAGTGTTTTCCATTCCTTGTTCATGTCCTAATACATGAGTATGCACTGAGTTCATTACTAGTGTCTTATCAACCTTTGGCAAAAACATTTGGTGTATAATTTCTTCTCCAACTTTGCTTATTCTTTGTAAAAGACCATCTTTTAACTAAACATAAGTTTAAAGGAAACTGGACCATTTTATTGACCCTCCCCCAGAAGCCTTTTTTTAATTCTGTCTTGCATAACTTAAAATATCATTTTCTCATTAAACATTGTCTAAGTTTACATGACTTACTTACAAATCTATTAATTAATGGTTTCTTCCTTTATTAGTTTGTCTTGAGGTGGAACCTATACCCCCCCCCCCAAAAAAAAAAATGTGAAATGGCTCTTCTCCCATGTCTTTATCCATAACATGTTCCAGGCAAAAATCTTTTGCAGCTTTGATTTTTTTGCTAGCTAAAGAAGCTTCTTGATAATTACCTTTTTATTCGTCTTGGTGTTCCCTTTGGAAATAAATATATTTAGACCTCTGCATTTTCTTACATACTTCACTTTTATTACTTCCTTTGTTTCTTTGCTCTGAGGGGCCTCACTTAAGTCCCCTTCTTCCTTGTTTGTCTTCCTTGTCTCCATACTAGTATTTTGTATGTTTTGGCACACACTTGTCCATCTTGTATTGATTTTTGTTTCACATCAGGGTTTTCTGTCAGTTCATCTTCCATGTGTAAGAGATATCTCATGCAGTAAAATGTTCCTGTCATTTCATCCCTAGGGATTATTTTGCATACAGCACATGATCCTTTTTACACTCTGACCAAAACCAAAGTCTAGCCCCTTTTTATAGCTTCTGTGATGACTATCTTCTCTTGGGTTTGATTTTGATTTTTTGTAAGAGGGCCAATGTCCTCATGTCCCTTTCCATCATCATCAAGTTGTTACCTCTTCCCTTTTTTAATAGTTATGTCAGCTGGCTACACTGTGTCAAGAGATGATCTATCTTTCAACATCTTCCAGAGTGTTAAAAGGGGAAACATTTTCATATGATGTCATGAGTCAAACTAGGAGTGACGCCTACAGGATGCAAAGGTTTTCCTAAAGCTTTATGAGTTCCTATACATGGGAGGAGATGATCCTTTTTATCATCATAAATACATATCACCTCCATTTTTTGTTTGTCATGACCCTTATCCTTACACATTCGAGAACCTTTGACATGGGTAATCATACTTCCAGAATTCAATCACACTTGAAATTGTCTGCCTGCCCGTAATATAGTGCACCTTACCAGCATGGTTCAATACAACAATTACATAGTGTTTGAGCAGTAATCTTGTCTTCAGTCTTGAAACCCAGAGTGATTGAATGACAGATCACACTAAATGGAATTAATTTAATTATACTAATAACTTGTGGCATTCAGTATTGTGATAAAGCATTTTATAATGTAGGAAACTCAGGAAGGAAAAAGCAACTTTTTCTGTGCAGTTTAAAAAAAAAAATCACACTGAGACTAAGCTCCAGACAAATGCTATTCAGCCTGCCACTCATTCTAGCATTGTACTTTTGTTTTTAAAACCAAAATAGGCATGCTCCCTAAACATGTACAACATATTCAATTACTATTCAACACTCCATACTCATTTCTTAATTCTGTCTTGGCCAATCTAATCTATTCTAATCTATTTACATAGTTGTCTTTAAATACCCTTATCTATTTTTTATGATGTTTGATTTTGCTTTATAAGTTATGTCTGTGTTCTGCTTCCAAGTACACTATTGTATAACTGTTTATTCTGTCTATAGTAAGTTTGATTTTTTGTATAATATTTTCCTGTTACAGTATAATTTTTTACTGCTCTTTATTGTATCATATGTAATAGTTACTATGTCTATGTGGCCTCTGCTGAAAATGGAAATATATCCAGTCAGACTAGCCCGGTTAACAAATGTAAAATAAATAAATAAAATAAATAAATGTTCTTTTTTATATGTTACAAAAGTAAAAAACTATGCAAAACCTCCTTATTACCACATATATTATGTAAAGCAATCAGTCTCCAATTCATTCAACTAATTTGGATAAAATCTTGGTACACTTTCATTTTCAGATATTGCTCTTATTTTAAGGAAATGGTTACACGCATGTATAACACACCCACGGAGTATTAATATTCCACCTCTCTCTTTTTCTTGCTCTGCTACAAGTACCCATATGTTAGTAATTTGCAAAACACTTGCTCACTGCCACTTGCTCTAAATGGCAAGTACCCAAAGTCCCCTGTGGCCTGATCCTAGTTAATTACCTAGCTGTCCCACCATGCAACTCTGCTGAATTGCAATAGCCATACAAGAACTCTAACTCTAACTATAGTACTCTATTCCAAGAGCCTCAAGTCCCACTTCTTCCCTAACCCTAAAACTCCACTCCTGCTCCCTACCTCTAATCTTCTCTCAAACGTCCTACTCCATTCCTGCTTCCTAACCTTAAAACTTTCATCCCAAGCCATAATCCTAAAATGTCCTTTACAATTACTAACCCTAAAACTCTCTTCCTGTTATCGAAGCCTAAAACTCACTTCTCTCTCCCTAAACTTAATTTCCTTGATCACGCCTAAGCCCCAAAGTCTCTCCTACTCCTTAACCCTAGATCTTACCCTTTCTAAGTATAAATCCCCCTCCTGATTGCTGCTTGTAGCTGTAGACTAGGGTCTCAACCCCTTGCATTGCCTTCCCCAGTTACCTCACTTATCTTGCCTGAACTTGGCTACTGTGCTTGGATGGAGTATGTCCAATCTACTCACTCTAATGGCTGATGCACCTGACCCAAACATGTAGTTGAGTGTATGCATGAGAGGTTGGCCATATGAGCTACAAGATGCCTGAATCCCTGACTGTGAGAAAGGACTGTTCAAGCACCTGGGACATGGATACTTCTAGCAGACCATTTTTCCCAAGTTACAGAATTAGTTAAATAGGACTGGTAGTTGGTATGTGAGGTCATACCATCTGTCACTAGTCAGAAAATTACCATCTACCATTAGTAGCAACTTACTACACACACTGTATTCCATTAGCTTTCCTAGAAAGGAAGTGAGACTAAAAGGTCATTAATTATTTGGCTGCTACATTTGTTGGAGTCACATAGATTTGTAAAACACATTTAATGCAAGTACTATTTGCACAAATAAAATTTACTGAAAACCACTTCTAAAGAAAAATAAACAAGACTTTTTTTGTAGGCAGAGCAACTGCCCTCCAAAATTATCCATACCATCTTCACAGTTGTACAACGGAAAGGAAAGGTATAACCTACAAAAGTAATTTTTAATAATTTTCATTCATGAAAATGAAGTTCTCTGTAAAAACATTATGCAGATCATTAGGCTTCCCCTATATCCACCTTTGTTTAAAGGAAACATTGTTGCTAAATGCAAGTCTTGCTGAATACATTACTTACTTGCTTAAGACTAACTTTGTCTTCCATCCTTCCAATGTTGTATCTTATGATGTTTCTCCTGCATAAATACAGAAATGAAATTCTTCCTTGATTTGTAGCACTTCTGAAATTGTTACCATCCATGACAAATAATCAGCCACTAATTCATAGGTTCATAGGTTCATAGGCAGGTACTAGGCCATCGGCCCTGGGGCCTATACAAGCTCAGCCAAAAAGGTACCCTGCTTAATTCGGCTTACATTTGGCACTGAATCTGATTTATTTATTTTGTATATTTATTGCCCATACTTGTCTCATTCCTGAGACTGTTTGCTGGCCATTATCTCCCAGCTTGTGATAGCCATACCTATTTTGTGTGGTCCACCTCCACTGCAGCTATTTTATTTTATTTATTTTTTTATTTTACATTTGTTGACCGGGGTAGTCTAGCTGGACATGTATCCATTTTCAGTAGAGGCAAAATACAGGCAGTAAGCAAACATTTACAATAAAAAGACAATAGCAAGCAAAAATACAAAATGTTACAAAGGTAAGCATGACAGGGACATAGCCAGTGTGTTTTAGGTGCTCTTTAATATTTTTTTTTAAAAGGATCTGGAGTCAATGTTGGTTATTTCATGAGGGAGTTGGTTCCAGACTTTCCCGACAGAATTTGAAAATAATGAGTCACCAGCTTTATTGTAAGATTTAGTCGAGGCTACTAGTAGTTTGTTAGCTAGCATCTGGGTAGTAAAGGGACTTATGAATGATAGTTAGTTGTTGATAGAGTAGGTGGCTATTAACTGCTAACCAATCCAGTTGTGTGAGGTTAAGACAGTGGTGAGTTCTGAAGGAATGAATCTAGTTATACTGTTGTAGCAGGTAGAGAGTTTGGTAATGTTATTTTTGATAAGTTAGTATAAATGGCAGAGGCATAGAAATAGAGATCAGGTGGGTTTGGGCAATGGTTTTCTAGCTGCTGGGGTAAGGAAGGGTTTAATTCTGTAGAGAGTACCAATTTTTGTTAACTGATTTGATGGTGTTATCAATATGGTGATCAAAATTAAGACGGTTGTCAATAGTAATACAGGTGGCATTATTAGAGGAGATGGAGAAGAAAGGTGAGGAAGATTTGAGAGTAGGAGAAAAGAGAAGAAGTTTTGTTTTTTTGGGATTTAGAAGGAGGGAATGTTCCATAAACCAATTTTCAACTTTATGGAAAGCTGTTTGAGTAAGGGATTGTAGTGAGGAAACATTATTGGCAGAACAGATTAAAGTTGAGTCATCGGCATATTGAATGCAGATGGCTTGGGGAATGTTTACATGTAGGTCATTAATAAAAAGGGAAAAAAGCAAGGGACCTAAGATTGAGCCTTGTGGAACACCTATGTAGCCAAACTAGAATTACAAAATCTATTCTAGTAGTCAGGAATCAAAAATGTATTCTCTCCAGTACAGCAGATGTTTAAGCATTACTGTCTAAAGGCTTATAATACTGGCTAAGTACTAGGTTAGTAGTGTGTTTTTTCTCAAATGATCTGGTGGACTTTCTGCAGCCCTTATTAATAGTACTTATCCAGTCTCATACATAATGTTGGCTTTCTTGTCCGTAAACAAGGGTAGGATGTGTAATCAAACTGTACACCTAAATCATGGTGTCATTTCATAGGTCACAGTCAGAAAAGAAATGATGAAACAGATTTCAGAGAGACTCACTAGCACATAGTATTATTTACTGACTGGTAGCTATTAAGTTACAGGAAATGTCTGACTATCTTCATGATCTGTTCTGCGTCAGTGAATTGTGAAGAGACATTAACAAGATTTCAATAAGTCTGACAGAACATTGTGGCTTTTTTGAGGATGACTAATAACTCTAGAAGTTTATAAGATTTAGCAACAGTAGACAGAGCAAAATGGAGACTTTTTAATATTAATTTGCTTATGTCATCATTGTTTCTCAATGAACTGTCAACTGTTAGAAATCTGACTGCTCAGCCAGAAAAAAATGTATTCATACTTTGTTGACCAAGTTAGCCCCATTATTCCCATGGCCTCTTTTCAGGGGACACCTTAGGTGGTATACAGACTGACTAGAGAAAATTTACCTAGGGCACTAAGGAACTTCCCCTACTGTTTTTCATAAGTGCCATGCAGTCTTTTACCTCTACATGAGCTACCACAACTCAGGCAAATGGAGTCTTGGTTTAACATCTCAGTCAAGAAGTACATCCACAGACCAAAATAAGTCTTTTTGCAAGAAGTGCAGCTTCCACAGTCCTGAACTTATAAAGCCTTACTACTCATAAGCCCAACAATGCAAAATTGAGAAACTCCCTCTGCAGTGCACAACAATCTTACTTAAATAGTTATTTTGCATTGGCTACAAGTCAAGGATATTGCCTACAAAGAAAAACAAATTACATTAGCTATGGTCAGGTAGTTAGAAACATAGGAATAATAACTGTAAGTAGTCAGCCTCTCTGTTCAAATGCCAGCACTCAAAATGCTGAGTGCTGACAAGAAAAAAAAAACAAAGACTGAAAAGACAGGAGAAGAGTGAATCTTGAAAATCACTTTTCTCCTTAAAACTTCTTTATGGGGAGACAAGACTCACCCTGCACCCCCCATGTGGGAGGCTACTCCCTCCCCAAGTCATACATACCAACTCTGAGATTACCATACCTCTGAAAAGGGAATATTTTAAGAAATGACATCTCGACCTTAGTATATGTAAGTTTGATCTTTCAGCTATTCAGACTCCATATTTCAAATGGTTACCAGTGATCATGAGGACCATAAGATCCCTAGCCATGTGCACCTTTAAGTAGACACCTCTAAAAATGTGTGACTTCTTTTTTAAGCACTTAACACTGCTCACCCTCTCAGTTAAAACATGATCAAATGGTTGTTGACCACATGTAGACAAAATTTTATCACCACTACTAAAAAAAGCAGACTTAGAGGATGTTGCAATCTAACAGTTCAATGAAGTTAAAAATCCCTCTGTGTGTGTGTGTGTGTGTGTGTGTGTGTGTGTGTGTGTGTGTGTGTGTGTGTGTGTGTGTGTGTGTGTGTTTAGATGTACTTTATTGAAATGACAAAATATTGACTTCCATAAAGTTGAAATAATGGAAATTTGATGGTTACTGTGTATGCTCCAATGATTAACTCTAGAGCAGACAAAATCAAAAGCTATTATTTTTGCAAAGGGGCAAACCCTATTCCCAACCAATAATTATGTATAACTATGCACAGTCCCTGAGAAAAGGGTATATTCCCCTTCCTGGGAATTGTGCATCTCACACAGATGTTGATTATCTGTTTGTGTTGACCAAATGGTGTTCACCTAACAGATGTCAACATTTGAAGATTTCAATCAAAAGAATGTAACCTATATATATATATATATTTAGCACACACAAATCTCTGTATATCTACATATCTATATATCTATATAGATAGACAGATAGATAGATACAGATGTATATATTGACATAGATATGAGATAAAAATACAGGTATATAGGTATAGATTAATGATTACTTCATAGAAAGGAATGATTTAGTGCTTTGCAATTCTACTAAACAGGATTCTACATATGACTATTTTGCACACATGTATTAGACTGCACTTTTAACTGTACTACAAAAACACATCACTGTCACAAGAAAACATTCTGAACACTGCACTTAATTGCATATGAGGTAATAATCAGAGTTTGCGGTAAATATTTTGCCTTTTAGTTTTTAAAGATTAGGTTATTACTCAAACAAGCTTTGTCCAATTGGTTGTAATAGTTTGAGCAAGTGCTGGATTGAGATATTATACTTAAAATACATTAAAATATTGCATAAAATAAGGAAAATGTATACAAAATAATTATTAGAAAATATTAGACAAATTCTATAATAATTATATATTAAAATATATACAAATAATTATTAGAAAATATTAGACAAAGTCTATAATAATTATATATAAGACATGGAGAACTATTCTATTCTGAAATAAGGAAAATGTAAACTTGTTCAGCATATCATCAGAACAAATCCAATGTTAATAGCACTTAAATGTGCTTAACATGTTTTTGTTAAGCACACCATAGCATTTTAAAGATTGGGTCTCACTCTTGGTACTATAAGAGGACAGTCTCTGCTAACAATCTACACAGGCAGAAGGTAAAACAGCTCTAAAAGCTGTTAGAATTTCAATCTGCCATAAATAGAAAGTGTGGCAGAATGAAGTGTCTGATAGATTTTAATGCTGTTAGCTCTACAAAGGGACACACTTTCTACTTCTTTGATAAAGGTAAATGGTGTACCTGCTGTGATGGGTCTCTAATCTTGGCCAGCGATCAAGGAGACTCAGTTCCCACCATTGACTTTGGTGAGGGATGCTCACTAAGAGCAAATATGGATTCACACAGTATTTTCTGATACAACTCCTGCACCAAGCACAAGTTCCCTTAAGACCACACTTGGAGCATGCGCCATACCTGAGGCTGGACTCTCTTTCTCAGCCCACAAAATACTCCACACTGACCACTGTGGAGCTCTGTATCCATGTTCTCATTACCTGACACACACACTTGGATATTTGAGTTTCACACAAAAATGCACACCTAGGAAAAGCTGTCATAGATTTACTAGTTGTGCTGCTCTCTGTCCAGACTCTGAGGTAATCATGCTGCCTCCAGTCAGCTACCTAAGGCTCTTTCAAAGGGTACCCAGTTATACTGTGTAAAATTAATACTAATACAAATGGTAGGGTGTGATCAAAGCAGCAAGACTTTTAGGAGTGGTCACAGTGTCACTAAACAAGCATAAGTACTCTCAACATGTTAAAAGTATTCTCTAAAGGACCAACCACAATGAAAAGTATTAAAATATTTAATGATAAATAATAAAACAGAAAACATGAGAATATGGAATGCAATAAACAGAGTTTCAACCACAGAGATATAAAAAATAATACAGTTGGATAGTTTCTCACAGATGAAGAAAACAATACTAGACTATTATCACTAAATGTCCCTGACTGACTAAAGAATTATTGATCCCTAACTACTTACTAAAGCAAAGCAAGCTGATGTGTGCTGAGTGTCTTACCACAGCAAAAGACAGATGATGTCTGTCTTTGTCTGTGTGGATGTATGAAATATATATCCTGTCAGAAATCTTTCCTGTCAGGTTCCAAAATGCTGTTGTGAAACTTCTAAAGAAACCAGATGCTGGTTAGTGGATAACATCACCCCTGATCACCTGACTCTGGTGCAATACACACACAGAGCTTTGCTGAGATCTGTGGCAGCATCTGACAGCTATAACACAATTTCAAACTTTCCACCCTTCCAAGGTTCTCTGATAAACATACACATTTGATCAGTTACAACAATACAAACTAATATAAATGCATACATTCTTTCTGTCCAACAGGACCTACTGTTGCTGCATTTCAACACAAGTAAATTTACAAATATATTTTTAACTCAAACATCTGTACAAATCAGTGTGATAGTCAAATAACATAACATTCTTTACAAAACTCCAGTTAGCTATGCTGGCATATATATATATATATATATATATATATATATATATATATATATATATATATATATATATATATATATATATATGTGTATATATATATATATATATATATATATATATATATATATATATATATATATATATATATATTTATATGTATGTACCTAATCTCCTTGGCACAGATGGCACTACCTCATAACATCACACCCCCCCTTTGAAAACTCAAGCTAGTTTTGCAAGTGACCTTGGAAAAATGTTGCTTGAGAGAAATGGGCCTCTCTGGGAGCACCATACCCCATAACTTGTCTCGAGACCCCATCTGCATTAGCATTGCTAATGCAATTATGGTGCTGCAATGTCATGTCATATGCCTGCAACCATAGGTTACACCTGAATAACTTGGGATTTTGCTGACTGACTTGAGGTAGCCATGTTAAGGGACTGTAGTCTGTAACCACAGTGAATTCCCTTCTATACAGATAGGGCTGAAGTTTCTGCAGTGCCCATAATATGACTAAGCTTTCTTTGTCTACAGCTGCATAACATTCCTCCCTGGGTTTGAGTCTATGGCTGAGATATACAACTGGATGCTCTGTCCTTCTGTGGAAACCTGGCTAAGTACAGTCCCTACCCCATGGTTTACAGCATCTACCTGCACAACAAATTATTTGCTGTAATCCTGACTGGTTGACACATTGGGTCCTCCCAAAGTCCCTTTAAACTTTTAGAATGCCTGCTCACAGGCTAAGGTCCACACTACCCTTTTGGGCCTGTTGTTCCTCATCAGGTCTGGGGCAGTAGTATTGTACTATAACTGGGAACAAACTTTCTGCAGTACCCCACTGTCCCCAAGAATGCCCTCACCTGCCTTTTGATAATAGCAGCATATTACATCTGAATAGCTTTCACTTTGGCAAACTCTGGCCTGATCTTACCACTCCCCACTATATGTCCCAAGTAGGAGACCTCTACCATACCCACCTGACACTTACTGGGCTAAATGGTCAACCTTGGCATTTGCAGTCTACCCAGGACCTCCCTGATATGCTGAAGGTTTTCTGGCCAGGAATTGCTGTAGATAGTAATATCATCCAGGTAAGCAAGGGCATAATCTCTTGATCCTGTGAGGATACAATCTGCCAGTGTCTGGAAGTTTGCTGGGACATTTTTCATCCCAAAGGGCATCTTCTTGAACTCCTATAATCTGAAAGGAGTCACAAAGGCTGATGGTGTCTCTAGTGGTGGGAGTGAAGGGCAACTGCCAATAGCTCTTGGTCAGATCAATTTTGGTCAGGTACTTAGCCCCACCCAGCTGCTTTAAGGCATCATCTGTCCTAGGCATGAGGTAAGCATCTGACTCTGTGTGACTATTAATTTTTCTGTAGTCCACATAGAACCAGCTGCTGCCATCCTTTGGTATTAGAACTACTGGGGAGGCCCAGGGATTGCTGGACTCCTGGATTACCCCCAGTTACAACATTTTCTGTATCTCCTCCATCAGAGTCTGTCTGACTAGCTCAAGCACCCTGTAAGGGGCCTGCTTGATAGGCCTTTGGGGTCCTGTATCCAGATGGTGCTGCACCAGGTAGGTGCACCAAGGTTTCCCAGTGAACATGCCCCAAAACCTATGCAACACTGCTTGGCTCTCTCGAACCTGGGTAGGGGATAGCTGCTGGGACATTGCTACCCTTCCACTGAAGTGTCTGTCCAAGCCTCATTGAGGAGATCAGTCACCAGATCACCATCAGACTCCTCCTGCCATCCACTGCAAATACTCAGCACAAAGACCTCCCTATTTTGGTAAGGCTTCATCATGTTAACATGGTACAACTTGTGCCCCTGCTTTCTGCCTAGCAGTTTATCATGTAATTAACATCACTGATCCTCCTTGCCACTTTGAAAGGCCCCTCCCAAGCTGCCTGCAGCTGAGCATTTCTGTCATTGCAGACCTCATTTGGCTGTTGGGCTTCTGCCAGGTTCTCCTGGGCCATGCCCATGAGCTCCTTAAGCCTTGGCCTCCTCCTATTGGGATTCACACTCACCCAACCAGTCATCACATCAAATTTAAAGGCCCCCCTCACTCTATGCCCATACAGCAACTCAAAGGATGAAGAACTTGTGGATTCCAGTGGTACATCTGTTATGCAAAAAGTAGAACAACAACTGGAAAGGCCACAGAAATACCTCACTAAAAGAATCACAGCCTAAAGCAGATGCCCTATGCTGACCATCAAAAAAAACTCCACCTATACTCTGTCGCACATCATCTACTCAGAGGCGATCTCTGCTTAACATACAAGGCCATGTCAAACCCAGAGCTGTTGGACATGATACACTTAAAGAAATCCCAATCCCGCAGAGACACACACTCCAGGGATTACACCTTGTCATCACAATGAACAAAACATGCTGGAGGGATAGGTTCCTGACCCAGAGACTCCCCAAACTCTGGAATAGACTGCCCATACATGTCAAGCAGAGCACCTCTTTGGCCCTCTTCAAAAGGAACCTAGATGACTGGATGGGAGATAGGAGATTCACCCTGGGGATCACATCAGTTGCCGTGATAGACAAGGGTCCAGGGATGTAAATACTGTGGGAAGAAATAGCCAGGGAATTGTTATGGCTAGGCTTGTATAGGCCCTAGGGTCGATAGCCTAGTACCAACCTATGAACCTATGAACAAAGAACAAACCAAATCAGAAGACAAAAAGCCCAAGTGGAGAAGCTGGATTGGACACACTTACAAATTACCAAACATTGCAGATAAAAAAACAGAAATCCACTTTATTCAATCTGATAAAATTAATCCACAGAAAAGATAAGCGCTTTTGTCTAGATAATCTAGACGTCATCAGAAAACTAGTCAAGAAATGGACACTTCCTTTTATACTAACACAACAGGAAATTACATAAATAATTAAATCAATTCATCAAATACAAATCAATACAAGCAAAATGTTAGCAGTCCTAGCTGTAAATACATACTAAATAACACACAACCCCCCACATAAATACAGTATGAATGCAGAATAAATATATGTCATGGAATATAAAAATACATGTTTGTAAAAGATGTTAAATATAAATATGTATAATAAATATTTTAAAAACTGCATAAATATATGAAATTATATTAAATACTATGTTGCTCGATAAATATTAGGGAGGTATTGTTACCTCTCTAGTGCCTTTAATTTCAATAAAGGACTAATAGAAACATATTCATTTAGACCTGGCCAGTTCCCTGCATTTAGATTAGGTAGAGATTTTAAAACTTAATTTACTACTGTTTTTACTGAGGACAGTTTTATTTTAAGGGACATTTTAGTAAAAAATTGATCCATCCTTAGACATGAGAAGAATATTAGATCTTTAATAGGCTTACAACCTACCCATAGGGCTGGATTCATGAAGGCTTGCACGGAGTCTAAGAGTAGAGTAAGACTCCATGCAGCCAACATGTCTGCCGAGCGATCCAGGAACAGCCGGTAGGGGCGTGCAAGAGAGCTCCTAAAACGACTCTTACACGGACAGGGCTAGGATATGCAAATTACCTCAATTGCTGGTGAAAGCTATGCAAATTAGGTAAATTTGGGATCCAGGAAACCCAAACCTGTCTGAGTAAGAGTAGTGTTATTTGTAGAAATATACTCCATTGACAACTGAGTACCGTTCTTCAAATAGCAAAACGGAGCCGTGAAAGGTCCAAAAAAAGGATGCATCCAGTTGAGGAAGCATGCCAATGGCCAAAAATATGGCCATTGGCAATGTTCCCCATTGCAAAATAAAAAAAAAAATTTTTTATCCCGATCTCCGAAGTTTAAGTGTAGCGGAGCGCAGCGCAAACATGCTACACTCTAAAAAAAACAGAAAACCAATAATTAAAATCCACAAATATGGATTTTATTGTAATTCACAATTTACAATGCAAGGGAATGGCAGGCTGAAGACAACATGGCTACCGAGTAGAGGTTGCTAAGGGGAGAAGCTCAGTCTAAGAGACGAAACCAAGCATTAGTAGGCAATCCTATGCAAATGAAGGTAAGGATAGTGAATCACAAGTTTACATAGCAAATGAGCACAGTCAGTGGAGTGTAGGAGTAGGATAAGGGGAGTATCAGAGTAGAAGATAGGTGACATCATGAGGGAGGTATGTATGAAAGAAGTGAAGCTCATTGGAGCAGAGTGGCATGTGTTTGCTGTCAGTTACTCATCACTGGAAGAGGTGTGCCAACAGGTACCCTAGCTAAAGGCAAGAAATTGAAGGTGTATGCCGTGGATAACACTAAAGTTTCCTGTTGAAGTGTTGCAACTTGTTTGCTCATGGGTGCGTGCCTGTATATCCGAGTAAGACTGTGTGCGTGCGTGTACGCCTGTGTGCGCGCGTTTAAGCCGGAGTAAGCATGTCTAAGGTTGTTGAAATGTGTGTAAGTGCATATGCGCCTGTGTGTGCGTGTTTTAGCAAGAATAAGCAAGTTTTAGTCCATGTAAGCATGTGTGCGTGCATGTGAGCTGGTGTGAGCATGTTTGTGCTTGTGTGCACGGCGCTGCCCCCCTGAGGAAATAGAAAGGGAAAAGGAAGCACAACAAATAGTAGGAAGTTAACCAGGGAGTACTAGCAGAGATAGCAGGTGAAAACAATCAGAATCAGGCAATTACACAGGTAGTACACTAGCCCAGCCCAGCCTAGCACTTAAAACTCTGCAAACAACTTTCCACCATGTTTTCCTCAGAGATACTGCAACAATGCAGTAAACTAAGAGAAGTGAAAACTTAAAAAAGCTTTACTGAGACAAAAAATGTTAGGGGCTGCCATTGCTGTTATAAGGTGACATATGCAACATACTGAGGGTGGTGACAATGTGAATGCTGCTGGACAACCCACAGTGAGGAGACGGAGAAGAGTGTACAGGCCCAGGGTAACCTATCAGGGGCTACATGAGCTGGAGATAGTGGAGCATTATAGAGTGGACAGAGACCTCATTCAGCAAATTGTTAAGCTGTGCAGGCCATGCCTCACACACAGAACCAACAGAGGGGAACCCATCCCAGTGGAAACCAAGGTATGTGTTGGCCTAAGAATATTAGCAACAGGTACCTTCCAGAGACCAACTGGTGATATGATGGGGATATCACAGGCATCACATGGTGGAAAGTTGTTTGCAGAGTTTTAAGTGCTGGGCTGGGCTGGGCTAGTGTACTGCCTGTGTAATTGCCTGATTCTGATTGTTTTCACCTGCTAGCTCTGCCCCTTCTGTGGCTCTGCTCGACAGAGGCACAGGAAAATAATTTTCTTGGGTGGCGAAAGCCAGTGTACATTTTTTGGCTAGGCTTGTATGGGCCCTAGGGCCAATAGCCTAGTACCTACCTATGAACATTTTTTAAATAAATTGTGTTAGATGTATGCAAGCTCTGGCCATGTTGGTAATCGCACAAATGCTCATTTAGCGTTATTTCTATCAGCATTTTGAAGTGCAATGTTCCCGTTGCCTTTAGTCTAAATATGGCTCAATTGCTGAACTATATTAAGTTTTCTAAAGGTTTAAACGTTTACTTATTCATTTAGATGTATTGGCAACTGCATACAAGCCTTTTTAGAACCATACCTGTCAACTTCAATAGTGCAGTGTTCGCATTGTTGTTATTCATTTCGTTTAAGCACAGAGTTTTATATAGACTATATTAAGCTTTATGACTGTTTTTTGTTTAATTCATTATATATACATAGAAATACACTTTTAATTTTTAATTTATAAATAGCAACATGAGTTATGCGCAAAAAATTCATCATTTTTAGTGTTTGTGTTCAACACTGAAACACCGCTTCTAGTGGTTTATTATTTGATCCTGGAAGCTTTGCATTGTTGCTTTAAATGGTCAATGAGGTACACAATTATATAGGGCTTGGTTTTAATCTATTCAATTTATGTTGTATATAAGGATTGCACTGTAGATCTTTTATTTGTCTGATGAAGCGTGGCTGTGACCACGCGAAAGCGCTTACCCTTCAACTATATTTATTATAATAAAGAAGAGTTTTACTTTTGCTACGGCTGCCGAGAACTTTTTTGAACTGTGGATTTGTAAAGTTTGGTTAACAGCAACCGCTCAGTACTTTAACTTCATTGCGGTGAGATCAGGTTTCTGCTTTTCGCATTTGTACTTATTTGTGTTACCTGACCTCTTGGAGTTGCAGTTACCTCTTGGTTTTTTCTCCATTTTTTCTGTGTGGTAACTGCTCTACGCGATGGATTCCACCAATGTAGAATTAGACTACAGACCAGAGTCGAGGGAATTTTCAGCTATACCAGAAGGACTGCTGCATCACGTTGCTAACCCTTTATTGGCTTTGGAATTAGGCGGGCCAGTTAATGTTCCTGCTTCCACCTTACCGGATGAAAATCTTGCTGACTTCAATTTAGTTGTGAAAGAATTTGAAGACAAGCTTTACTTATTACAAAGGTACGCCTGGCAAAGGCAACACCTTGAAGCATCCATACATCATAGAATCGTACCCCGAGGAATGCGTGTATTTTGCATGCCATCCTATGGAACTAATCATCCAGTGCTCCTGAAAAAGTGGCAGGACCTAAATATTGAACAAGGATTCAGGTACATGTCACTTTTAAATGAATATTTTTTACCTCTTGAGACTAAATTACGTACTGAAATAGACATAACTCACAAAAATTTAACTGACAAGTTTAAATCAGACTATGCTAAAAACAGACTGCAAACCATTTTCTCACAAGTGAATTCTTTTAGTGAGAAACTGAAACAAATTAAATTGAAAAAGTTGCAGAGGGACTTTAATGATTTTCAAACTGGTCAGATTTTTGTCTGGCCCAGACAACACAATAATGCACAAACTCAATCACAAAGGCCAGTCCCTTTAACAAATGCTAATGACAATGTTATAACTAATGATGCTGCTTCTACATCTGTTGGTGTTTCAGCTCCATCTACTTTACCTATAACTGATAACAATTTTGCTCTACCTAGTGAGACGGAATTTCCTAGATTGACTGCTTATTCTGCAACACCACCTCCTAACCAACTAGCTTTTGCTAATATGCACAATGATATTCGTTTAGGTGCAAAACCTAAATTGACTCAAGAAGCAGGTCGTTTTTTACCCTATCCCATAAAAACACAGTATCAAGGGAGAGGGCGCTCTCAGAGCAGAGGGCCAAGAAAAAGGAAAATTCAGAAGAAAGATATGGAGAAC